>NC_064035.1:5510666-5810975 GCF_932526225.1 Nematostella vectensis | reverse complement strand
CGGAACCACACTATGTGAGCGCTTAGATCTTAGGGAGTATGGCGAGTTGGAGGATATAAGTCTGCTTGACACTAGGGGGTATAAGACGCTCCCCTGTTTGATATTGCTTATGAATTTTCTGCACACATTGTGACGCCGCGCCTCTAAAGAAGACAAGCATGCGCGTTCGAGGGCGTCCTCGTAGCTAAGGCCACTACCGAAAATTATTCCTAGAGATCTTTTTTGAATTCTTTCTAAGGCAGCACATAGGTATTGCGGAAGGTTGGAAAAGACAACGCAGGCATACTCTAAGATGGACCTTATAAGAGAACAGTACACAGACACTAACTCCCTTTCTGAGACACCACATGATTTTAGTTTTCTGAGTGCATAGAGACGACGGTTTGACTTTTTGATCACATAGTCACAGTGCGATGACCAACTAAGGTCCGAAGAGATATACACACCGAGAAGCTTGAAACTGGTGACTGACTCAATAACGGAACCGCCGACCGCTATTGGTTGGCACTGAGAACTATTGTACTGTTACTATTACTATTACTATTACTATTACTATTGTAATAGTAATAGTAATAGTAATAGTAATAGTAATAGTAATAGTAATAGTAATAGTAATAGTAATAGTAATAGTAATAGTTAGTAATAGTAATAGTAATAGTAATAGTAAATTAATAATAATAGTAATAATAATAATAATTTAAAATAGCATTATAAAATCTCAATGCTTTATAAATATCCTATTCTACTCAATACTTTCACTAAATTCTATCTTACACTTATTTAACTGATGTCTATGTATATATAATAATACTAATGATAATATTTCTAATAGTTGCATTTTTTTAATTTTCATATGAAACCTAACTTGTTTAAAATTTACACTAAGGAGAATATATAGTTAACACTTTAATTGACCAGGATAGAGGGATACATACTGAGAACACAACAAAAATATAACTCTTAACAATTTATTAGAATGGCAATGTAAAAAGGAAAGATTTGGTCAAGCTTGGTTGCATTCCTTGTTGATGTAGAGTCTTTTTCTATTAGCAGTTGATCAACTACTGTTCTCCTGCGCTCAGGAAAGTGACAGATTCATTTGCCGGCTGCTAGGACTGTCACTGAATAAAAATATTTTTTCCTTGGAAACACGCATATTCTGGCAGTTTTTATATTCCCTGGTTAACAAATATCATTTTCATGACACCCTATTAACCAAAAATTGTACTTTGACACTTGGTATATGTAAGTAAGTATATAATAATACTTCTTGTATTCATGTTTACAAAGGCATCCAGTATTTAACCATAAATTTTCAAGTACAATTGCAATAAAAATAAAAACACATTGCAGAGCTATTTGACAAAGGCAAGATGCAGACAAATTTTAACATCACACCTGCTGTATGTCACCACAGGCAAACCAGGATATAAGAATCAGTCCCTCATGATCCTTCAGGAAAATAAAATATAATTTGAAGTCGTGTTTGGACTGTTTCCTCAACAAAGCTAGTTACTATAAGAATCAGTCCCTCATGATCCCTTGGGAAAATAAAATATAAATTGGAGTTGTGTCTTGACTGTTTCCTCACTAATGCAAGTTACATTACTATGTATTAGCCTTGTGTGTTGTTTTTGAGGGGAACTGTGACGCAGAAAGGGATTTAGTCACTTGAGAGAAAATTTCCCCCAACTTAATTTCACCTACCCCAGCTTTGAGCGAGTTCAGCGCAAAAATAAAAAAGCTTTTGGCAAAACTCCACCGGTAGCGGCTGCACGGATAATTTTCACAACAGCATAGCGAGTTGTAGAGCGATACCTCTAACACGGACAGAGAAAATCGTTTCTAGTTCAATAAATGTTGACCTGACGATGATATGGACCAAATGGCCAGCCCAATGGCATCTTAGGAATGCAGAACCGTTGATAAAATTGCCTCCCGACCCTACCCTAGAGCGCGACAAACCTAAGCAAAACCATTAAATAACCCGCTCGTCTTGACTGTTTTCTCAATAAAGCAAGTTACATTACTATGTATATCAGCCATGTGTATGTTTTTAAGGGGAATTGTGGCAGGTTAGTAAATGGTTTTGCCTAGGTTTGTCACGCTCTAGGGTAGGGTCGGGAGGTGATTTATACATACCTCAGATGCCATTGGGCTCGCTGTTTGGTCCAGATCATTGTCAGGTCACCATTTATCGAACTAGAAATGCATTTTCTCTGCCTGTGTGAGAGGTACCGATCTAAAACTTGCTATGCTGTTGTGACAATTATCTGAGCAGCCCCTACCGGTGGAATTTTGCCAAAAGCTTTTTTATTTTTGCGCTGAACTTGCTCGAAGCTGGGGTAGGTGAAATTAAGTTGCTTGCCTTGTCTCTCTTCCTCTTTCTCTGGTGGGGGGGATTTTCTCTAGAGGGACTAAACCCCTTTCTGCCCAAAAATTCCCCTCAAAAACCACACACAAGGTTAATATGGCAATGTAACTAGCTTTATTGAGGAAACAACTTCAAATTATATTTTATTTTCCCGAAGGATCACGAGGGACTGATTCTTATCCTGGTTCGCCTGTGATGTCACCTGGGTGGCGCACCAGAGCCCAAATGTGAAAACTACACAACATGACCACAACCTTTTTCAGGTCTCATAGCTCTATGTAGATTAAGGCGTTTGCATGTAAAAGGGCATTTATCATGAGAAGAAAACTGTATAGTTATAAAAAGAAATCTATTGACTATGTTTCAACAGATGTTTAGAAAGCTTTACTTTACCATGTTGCTTTTTCGCGTCGGTACTTTTGCCTTGGGGACGAACCAGGTCAGACACCGCTACGGGTTTGATGGTTGGGTCTCTTGCCTGACCTGGTCGCCTGCACGGACTCCAATACTCTAGCCTTAACATCCCACGTCCTCTTCCTTTGGCCATGGCGAGGAAACGTCTATATTTACAAACAATTCGAAAGTTCCCCAGCTCAGTTGACAACAACTCGTGCGTCTGTGAGAGAACCCCGCGAAATACGGCGATCGCCCGGGGACTGGTGCGACTTAGCACCAGGCCCTTCACCTCTAAGGGGAAAAAGGTAGGGAGGGGACAGAGTTGTATAAAGATGAGTCATAGTTTTGCTTAAAAGATATTCAAGTACATTTTTTGTAACCAAAATGAATTAAGTTATAGGGAGTATTACTCTTATTTTTTTCACCATTTTTAGCTTTCGCACTTTTCCTTAGAATAGTAGTTGGGAGAAAGTCAATCTTGCCCTTACCCTACCCCTGACGGTGTTTGACAAGTGCCTTAAGTTCGAATTGATCGTTGTATTCGATGTAAATAGACAGCGTGGTCCGATCTTCACTAGGTTTCATTGTTGTATCCGTGATAACTTTATAAGATTTGGCTTGAAAGGTCATGTACTTATAGTACTATGGAGTGTTCTGCTTTCCAACCGACGGACTTCTCACGAAAGAGACCCGCCGCTGGCTCGCTTCTCTCCCACGACAAGAACGGGAATGTGGTAACTTAACTTACGTTAAATCGGTTAGCAGTTCACATGTGTCCACACTTCTCAGCTTCTGCCTTTCTCGCTTTATTGATATGATATGACGTGCTTCAAGGTGCTGAAGTTCACATTCTAATTTTGCCTGAGCGTCGATATTTAGCAGTTAAAGCTCAATTTTGGTATAATGCCAGTAACTGCTATTTGGATTTCGACTGTTAAAGTCCATATAACCATTCAGAGTTGATATATTTAGTCAAATTCTTTATATTTTCATCTTCCAAATGGTGTGTGGTTCGTATGGACCCTATAAAACGCGCGAAAAACTCAAATCTGTAATATTGAGGTATTTTGGTCAACCTTCGGAAAAAAGGCCGTTAACTGAAAGGCCCGGGTCCAGTCAGTTGTGATTTAGATCTAGCTGTCACACAAATTATATGAGAAAATATATGCGCGCGCTGGTTCCCATTCCCGTCCCGAAGATTGTTGTGTGGTTACAAGTTTTACAGTCATCTTTATATCTCAACCTGGTAGTCAAATGATTATTTAACTTCAGGGAACAAATCTGCACAATTAGCAGATATTTAGTAGTCTATAAACTGTTTTTTGCATTGTGCGCGCATACTGCATGCACAATCAAGAATGGCGCTCTACAACAAAACGATATTTCATGTTTTCGCACATAATTCTCGATTTTAAATTGTTCTTTGCTTCATTGTGGGTAGCATTACAATAGAAAACACTTCACCAATATTTTGTGGTATTACCGTCTCTGAATCTTAACAGATTATAGGAAAATATGTTGTTTTTGATTTTCCCGCCACAACTTGGAATTATTCACTCGATTCAATCTCTTTTCGCGCGGCCAGGAAAATTTTCAAAGATCTGTAGAAAGTTCAAATTTCAATCAAATTCAAATCCCTTTTCAGAATTTGAAAGTTTATATATGCTTTCTTTTGGCTAGATTGATATAAGTGCAAGGTTTTAAGTCTTTAAGAGCATTTTTTATTCCCTCATTAAAAAATAACTAGCAATTGTAATAGCAAAATGGTTAAATCCGACTGAAACTTCATGGTCTTGCCATCCTTTGTGTAGTGCACTTTATATATACTATTGTTTTATGCTTCAATATCTTATTTATACATAAAAGGTAATTTCGAAAAAATAACAATGACTCCACTCCCTTCTCAACAGGGACTGGACCGTATGGCTAATTCCAGGAAAATTCCAGTAGATTCTTTATGTTTTTTTATATTCTCTTTGTTTGATTGTAACTGTATGGTATGCAAAGGTTTGGACTTCCATTTTTCCATTTCTTTATAATACTTGATACAGAGTGTATTGACTGGATTCCAAAACCACCTAGATAAAAAAAAAAAAAATCTGACAAGGCAACAAAGAACAAAGAAATTAGTACAAAGTAAAATGAAATATGCGGTTTTACAGGTTGTTATACACCTATTTCAAATAAGGGTGCACTCGAGTATTCATGTTTTGTAGCCCGCAGTGGTTTAATGGGAAAAGGCACCTAGAAAGAATGCCAAAGCTTTCAAAACGTGTGTATGTTTTTATATTTCTTTTATATACACTTATTTATTTGGTACCTTTGTAGCACTGCGGGTTTGGATTTCCAAGTGCAACCTTATTAGTTGTATAAACCACTCATATATGGTGCACCAGGGGTATAAAGACTTGGGCATTTTAAAGCCCTTTCCATTTGTTGAATACCCTTGACACATTTCTGCCTTTTGACTTTTTAGAAAAGACAGTGTGGTTTTGAGTTCCAGCATTGGCCATCATTAGAGACATTTCACCAGGAAAATATGACAAATATATCACTTGAACATCCTGAGAATGAAGCCATGGACTGTTCCAGTGCTGGACAGCCACAAACCCAAATATTGGCTACAGCCAGTGCAAGTTGTAATACCATTACTTCAACTAGTGTTGTAAGTATGTAAATTGACAATGTTAACCCATTGACTCCTGGCTATTTTTGAGCTGAATCCACAAAAAACAGACTGAAAACAAATACCTCCCCCCTATTCTGAGTTTTATACAGCCCGTCAAAGTCAAACACAGCTGCACCTAGTCAGTGGTATCCAAGCTTTCCAACAGTGCTTTGCGGTCCCCACTTTTAATCCCTCGTCGTTGTGCTGAAGCCAGCACAAGTTGATGGTTGCTTGTATTTTTCATCAAAAATACAGCTATGAGCATATTAGAAGAGTGTCTCAGGACATCATGAAGTCTATTGGGGCATAATTGAGTGCTTTGCTTATGGGTATTTGCAAGCAAGGGTGGATTCATGATGATTTTTTCTTGTTTGGCTTTGCCTGGATGAGAAAATATTTTTCTAATGAATCACCACAGCTCTCCTAAATGCTGTCTTTTCTGAAACCAAATTGATTCCCAAATTGTTTACACTGCTATTCTGGGTCTGTATGACCTGGAATTGATTTGTTTGGCTTCGGGTTGAAAAGACTTATAAAAGACCATCTGACCTTGGGGAGAGGAGTGTTGACTGGCCCTCCCCTCATGAATTTTTCCCTGGATCTCCCAGAATGCTTTTCAATCCGTAAAGGCGTCTTCATGGTTTTACAAGCCTTCAAGGAGTGGACATTGTGTTTTGAGGCCATGGAAATGAACCTGGAGGACAAGAATAAATGTATCTATTTGTGTCTTGAGCTGTGTTTGCTGATCTCTCTCCCTTGTGTGGTATTTTGAGCGTTTTATTGAGAGGGGTGATTCTGCTTTTCTTTTCTTGTTCTATTTGAAATTTGTCAAAGAACCTGTGCTATTATTTGGCTTAAGAGTAGTTGCCAACACCTTGGTTGGATGCATATCTTCAAGACCATTTATCCCTTAGACTGATGCCTGAGTATCTTTGTCTTGTTGTGTTTAGTTTGCATTTATGAATTTTTTGTGTTGTGGGTACTTCCCAAAGCCAGTACAGGCCGGTTGAGGGGTCAATGTGTTAATGTCTAATTAAGTAACTGGTTTCTTTGATAGAGGAATTAGGTTCATCACTAGCCCCCTCCCAAGCCATCTCTGAACGTTAGAAACTGAAACTCTGGATTCCTGTGGTCAACAAAGGAGTCTCTGAACGTTAGAAACTGAGACTCGGGATTCCTGTGGTCGACAAATTCCTAGGAATCCAGAGTGCCTGTGTTTTTTTTCTGCTGCTTTCTGGGCAAAGCGATGCCTGTGGAGGAGGCATAGGATTTTTGTAAGAGTCTTAATCATTTCAGATACCTCACCAACAGTTTCCAAGGGTACAGAAACAAACAGTGCAATGCCCTCGGTGTTGTGCAGGTGAACCAGTAAGTATTTGCATCGTAGATAATTTGAGGGACTAGAGTGGTGCCCCATGGGAATTACTTGGATATTTGATGAGGGGGGGGGGGGGGAGGGGGCTCTGACATATTAATGTGGGTTTGAACTGGGGTTGATTCAACCCTTCTGTGTTTTTTTTTTTACACTGTAAAGTCACAGACTCACCCCCCTTTTATGGGTGCTACCTCAGTGATCTTTATTACATAGCAACCATCTTTTTATCAAAGCATTATTCACTCAAAACTGATGTAATTTGTTTATCTTTTACAGGGCCATATACGTCACATCATGTCATAACATGGATAATCTTGTCCTATATTGTATTATAATAATATATATATATATCAAATGTATAACTATCTAGGCTTTGTGATTTTTTTCATTTCAAATAAAACTGAATTTAAATCTTTCATGCATGCTTGTGGATCCAACACTTTATTTCTTCTGCTGTGAGACCTTTGGGAACGCCAGCATCACCAGCACTAAGTTACACACTTGGTTTTTGAATTCCCAGAGACACATTTGTATCATCCATAAAATGTGCATCCAAGACTAATATTCTATATGGCTTTTTTTGCACGTTTTCCCTTGGCAGCCCAAAAGCGGTTTGAACCTACTAAAGCCCTACCCCTAGATCGGCTACTGGTTGTTCACCTATTGTATTTATATAGGACTACCCCCTCCCATTGGTATTTCTCAAGAAAGAGAAATAAAAAAATGTTGGTTCCCTAGAAAAAGGTACATGAGAAGCCAAACATCCCCCTCTTTCCTCTCCCTCCTTCGTAATTTCCACACTATTAATCCTTTTCTTCTGAACTTTAGGGACCCCATAAGGGTCAGGCCTTAAGTACTCTCCACATTTAGACAGGCTGACTGAAAATAACAAGACAAGCAAGTCATAATATGACCAGTACCTTTTATTAATATCATATATGTTTCTTACATATAGAAACCATTTCCTTTTTAATAGTGACAAATTAAATCCTGTAAGATGGATGTCTTCTGTCACTTTGATTTTACATTCTAATACTCTGCTGGGAAAAAATCTTTAATGTACAAAATACTAAATTAGATATGCACCTATTTCAAAAAAGGTTGCACTTGGAGAATCTGTGTTGTAACCCACAGTTATTTATGGGTATCAAATAAAAATAAGTGTAAATAATAACAAACATAGGTTTAGAAAGCTTAGCATTTTTGTTCATGTGCCTCTAAGCATTCACATGGCGTTCAGAGACCAGGATTCAGCCATTTATATGTTGTTACCCATTAACAACTGCCGGTTACAATACATTGCTTCGTTGGCACAAACTTAATTGACATAGGAGTATATGACAATCTTGGGTTTACATGGAATTTTATCACCTCGTTGGTAGAGCAAAATAAGTATATCGTAACCTAGGCCAATCCTATACGAGCTTTAAGTAGGCCTTGAAATATTGGGGGGGGGGGACGATACAGACAAAGAAAATTTTGAGGGGCACTTGCCCCCACCCCCTGCTATGCCTCTGTACACTGCATCCCCCTGCCTCTGTACACGGCACCCCCTGCCTCTGTACACGGCATTTCTTTCTGCAATATAGACTTCCACCTAGGCAATGGATGGTAACTCTTTACTTCAATTTTGAGAATATGACAAATACTTAACAAAGAGAGCTGTGAAGCTAAGAAAGCTGATAAGGCAGACAGCCTCAGTATATGACTCAGTATGGATGGGGGAGGGGAGAATGCAGAGCATTTATGCTCTCCATGCCCCCCCCCTCAACAGGATCTCTGTGTGCCCTCTATAAGACAATCGCCATGAAAAGCATGTTAAGCTGACTATATAGTAGTTGCATGAGATTAAATTTTCTATCAGGTTTTTTATCCTTTAGAATTCCTCATTTTTATGTCAACAGAATTATATTCATTCACCCCCACTACATTTGATAAAAAAGATAACCTCTAATCAACAGAAATAAACCACTTCTTCAGACACAGGCACATATTTAGGGGGCTGCGCCGTGGTCACACAGGCACCTCCACACCTAAAAGTGGGGAATTTCTTACTGAAGGGTTGTCAACCCTCAGCAAATCCTAGCTTCTTGCATGTAACATGCCATACTATTCATGTACCATTCCTAGCTCAAGTAAGTCAAATGTTGATTTCAGGAAGTTCTAAAAAATCCCCTTCAATGACAGACTAGAGAACTCCTATTTATTTGCAGGCAATCGTCTATTTTCCCTGTGATGATTCCATTATTTTGTTAGGATGGATTAGAGATGTATTTGTTGACCAAGTTGATTACTGTATTGACAGAATGATCATCATCTACTTCAGCAAACAAATGACAGTCATTTCCAGCTTCTCCTATTCTACGAACTACCATTCCAAACGTCCTAAAAATGGAGAAAAATGATAAAATTAAACCTTTGCACATTTTAATTGGCAGCTTACTGCAGTAGGTATAGGTGTAATGTAGAATTACTTCAACTCTCATCTTATGGATACCTCACTATCGCAGCACCTTGTTATAACTGACACCCTGCTTTTACAGACTTCTAGTTATTATGGCACCCCTCTATTATGAACACCTAGTTATAACTGACACCCCACTTTTACAAACTTCTTGTCATTACAGACATCATGCTATTGTGGAACCTAGTTTGCCCTGGGTTTTCAGAGCCTCGCTCTGGTTTCCAGGGTACACCTAATTATTACTGGCACCCCACTTTTTTAAACTTCAAGTTTTTAAAGCCGCATTATCAGAAGTTTACTTTCAGTCGATAACGTAACAATCTCCAATGATTTTTAACAGAAAAGGTGAAAAATATTTCAAAATATTCAAAGCAGTGTGTTTACTGGAAGTGTCTTTAAGTATGTGATTGATAATTTAGAGCGGATGGTATGTTTTCGGTTGAGGTTTCTGTCAGACCTCCGGAAGTAAACTGGTGACAATGCAGCTTTAAAGATACCCCTGCAGACTTTATTATGGTCACAAGAGTGTCCGGTCTTGGAGGTCCTGAGGGTGCCAATAATGACGAGTCCAGAGGGTGTCTGTAATAACAAAGTCTCTAAGGTGCCAATAAGAATGAGGTCCCAAGAGTGTCAGTAACAAAGAGTGCCAGGCAGGGGCCTGAAGGTCTTCGAAATGGGAAACAATTTTGAGAGGAAATGAGTGGTGCAATGTAGGAAAAACATAAGAAAACAAAGGAGAGAAACTGGCCCCCAACCACTGACTCTCTCCTGATGTGACCCTGTTTAGGTACACATGAGATATCTCACCTGGACTTCCCAGTGTAGTCAGGCAAATGCAAGTCCCATCTGTGATAGAGAATAATGGAATCACTTAGCAGGATGTATCGAGGGATGGGATTTATAGATACGGCGGACAATTAAGGGAAGAAGTAGCACAAAAGAATCTCAACTCAGGACCACGAGATCTCACCTTTGATCCAAGGGATCTATTCCGCAGTGTAGAATTGAAGTCATCGGGAAATGTTTTCTAAAGAATACTCTACAAAAAGAGAAAATCCTTGTTACAACAAATCCTCATTTTAACGAGATCATATAAAAAGGAATGACATTGCTTCTGGCATGCTTCCACAATACAACACAATTGAAACCTAAACATTGGATGCTACCTGAGTGATTGTTTGAGACGTTTTACAGTTATTGGCCTATCATACTTTAGCAAGCAACCATTGCCTACGATATTACACTAACTTTTCGTGAATTTCAAGATTAAAAAACAATGATAAAAAGTGACGCAAAAATTTGGGATGCACGAAAATTGAGTACACAAAAATCCTTGATGAAATATTACCCGTTTGATATGCTTTATGGAAATATCTTGTCTGTTTAGTCCTCTAATGTAGATATAGTACAGTAAGGGGTAGAGTTGGACAATTCTAAACTATAGATTTTTGTGGAACTAAATTTAGCACACTCATGTTTTTGTCACTGCTTGGATGATTAAAACATTTTAATTCCACTAGTTTTGCTTGATTTTATTGTCAAAAAATCGCGAAAATAAAGTGACCTGGTTTTTTACGAAAATAGCGAAATCGCGGAAATAAAGTGTCTCCAAATATCGGCCATTTCAAAATCGCGAAATTTTGACGTCGCGAAAATTAAGTATAATAAGGTAACTATAAAGGTAAAACTATCCAAATTAATTAATAATTAATTAATATCCTAGGAAGACATCCTCGGAAATCCAGGGAGTCGAGGTCACAGGCGCGAGGTCGAGCCAGAACAAGGCAGGCAGAGCGGTTATCCATCTCATCGTTCTCGCGCCTCGTTACATTGACCTCGACGTCCTGGATACCCAAGAACCAATTTATAAGAATCCAATTCCAGTGGTTGGGAAAGCTTTCTTGAGGTTCTCATGTAAAACTTCTTTTCAAGATTTTTCTTCATATGTATGGAAATAACAAAGGTGTGGCTGCCTAGGGATCTTGGTTAAAGGGGCTTACTTGCGCTCCAAGTCTGTAATGGTGACTCCTTCTCTGGTCACCTTGAAGCTTGCGGGAGTGAATCTGGGCGTGGCCTTATATTTGAGCAGATCTTCCACGGTACGCTGTACAGCAGTCGACCCCGATAACATCTCGACGTTACTCTCACCGACAAACATCACCTTCATAGCTAAAAAAAACGACACGACATTAACAGCGTACATAAAGGTTAAGGAAAAGCACCTCCTTGGCTAGAAACAGCTCACTCATTTTACACGCGAATGGAGTTTTGTTCACTGCTGTCACTGGGAGCATTGAAAGCGCATTGTATTCTTGTACATCAAAAGAAAAGCAGAGGTTGAAAAACGCTATAGTCTGCAGGCGTATCAAGGGGTAATTTCTTATAGAAGAATAAAAGAATGTTACACTTTTTCTATATGATGCCTTAGACTGTGCTCCCCCAGCCGATCCTGGGTAAGCGCCTGGTTTTCAGAAACCTGATCTTGACTTACTTTCTTGGGTGGGTGAGAGAGGCAAGTGCGGGCCATCAGGCTTATCGTCCTGGTCCGGCATTAAATCTAAGTAGAAGAACATTGGGGTTACACCTCCTGACCCACGTAATAAAGACTTTAACAGAGTCGAATACAAGTGTTAAAGACTTTAACAGAGTCGAATACAAGTGTTAAAGACTTTAACAGAGTCGAATACAAGTGTTAAAGACTTTAACAGAGTCGAATACAAGTGTTAAAGACTTTAACAGAGTCGAATACAAGTGTTAAAGACTTTAACAGAGTCGAATACAAGTGTTAAAGACTTTAACAGAGTCGAATACAAGTGTTAAAGACTTTAACAGAGTCGAATACAAGTGTTAAAGACTTTAACAGAGTCGAATACAAGTGTTAAAGACTTTAACAGAGTCGAATACAAGTGTTAAAGACTTTAACAGAGTCGAATACAAGTGTTAAAGACTTTAACAGAGTCGAATACAAGTGTTAAAGACTTTAACAGAGTCGAATACAAGTGTTAAAGACTTTAACAGAGTCGAATACAAGTGTTAAAGACTTTAACAGAGTCGAATACAAGTGTTAAAGACTTTAACAGAGTCGAATACAAGTGTTAAAGACTTTAACAGAGTCGAATACAAGTGTCTGGTGCTTCTTATTCGGTGTTCTGGGTCGAGAAACAATTACTTGGTTAGGATTTATTTTATTACATAACCAGTACAATAACCGGCAATCAACGTTTGCGAATACAGAATTATACCCACGTACCTTCATTTGGGATAACAAGCCTCAGGGGTAGTGATAGTGGTGTTATGGTGTGCTGGAACACGAAAGCGGCTAGACTTCCTACGAATAACAAACAGCGAATGATCTAAACTCAAAGTACATCTATCTGATCAAGCACTGTGTAGCAAAGGGCCAGTATTGCTGGCGAAAATGATGTCCTAACACACGTGGGGGGGGGGGGGGGGGGTAGAAGTAGCTCCCCAACATTCCCTAGTCTTGTGGCCAACCCCGAGAAAGGCGTTGCCAGAAAATGCTGACTGATGTTGGCGCCTTTTACACAGGGCTTTAAAGAAGAAGGGAATGCTAATTGTTTCATTCATTCATTTCCATAACAAACGTATTCCGTGAGGTAATACAACGGTACCGTATAGATAAAAGGACTCAAGCGCATTGTGTGACGTAATGAAACGACTACCGTATAGATAAGGTAGTCAAGCGCAAAACGGCTACCGTATAGATAAAGCAGTTTAGCGCATTTCTTGACGTAATGAAGCGTAAATATGGGTGTTACTAAATACTGGCTACCGTATAGATAAAGCAGTTCAGCGCATTTCTTGCCGTAATGAAAGCGTAAAGGTGGGTCTTACCAAACACTGGCTACCGTATAGATAAAGCAGTTGAGCGCATTTCTTGACGTAATGAAAGCGTAAAGTTGGGTCTTACCAAACACTGGCTCGTTGTCACACCCCTTTAGCTTGACCCCTTTCTTCGTGGACTCGATCAGGAAGTGTCGGATCTTTTCATTTGCCAAATCGACTTTAGCTAAAGGCGTAATTCAAGAGTTAGGTGTCTTACATAGGTCATAATTAAAATAATTGTCTGCTTCAAGACATAGTACACTGTAAAATAAAAGTAAGGTATGCATCACGATGTCAGCGTAGGCACGGGCTCTCCCAAATTTGAGTTTGCACTGTCACTGAAAATGTAAGAACTATTGGCTGATAAAGACATTATAAAAGGTGGATAATCTCGAAAATGAACACGTAAGACATCAAAACTTTATAAAACGGGGGTGGACAAGCTTGCCGGGTGGTGTGGGTGGTAGGAGGGATGGCAGGTGGTGTGGGTGGGAGGAGGGATGGCAGGTGGTGTGTGTGGGAGGAGGGATGGCAGGTGGTGTGTGTGGGAGGAGGGATGGCAGGTGATGTGGGAGGAGGGATGGCAGGTGGTGTGGGTGGGAGGAGGGATGTCAGGTGGTGTGGGTGGGAGGAGGGATGGCAGGTGGTGTGGGTGGGAGGAGGGATGGCAGGTGGTGTGGGTGGTAGGAGGGATGGCAGGTGGTGTGGGTGGGTGGATGGCAGGTGGTGTGGGTGGGTGGATGGCAGGTGGTGTGGTAGGAGGGATGTTGGGTGGGAGGATGGATGGCAGGTGATGTGGGTTGGAGAAGGGATGGCAGGTGATGTGGGTGGTAGGAGGGATGTTGGGTGGAAGGAGGGATGGCAGGTGGTGTGGGTGGGAGGAGGGATGGTGGGTGGTTAACACGAGTGGGAAGTAAAAAGATGCTTACTGAGATCCCCCTGCAGGACATGCGGAGGGGGGATGGCCACCTTGACAGCCAGGCCGTACGCGCCAGGGAAGGACTGGCTGTCCCGCACCACGAACAAGCCAGGCTCCTTGTCCTTCAACACATTGATTGCTGATGGGAAGATAAAACACTCTAGTAAGGAACGATCATGGATCGTAGATCACGTATCACGGTGCGTCGATTTCTATCACGCATTACAGCGCATGTGTAATATGAGCGTATGGATCATAGATAAGTTATTTCAGATCACAGTGCATTGAAAAATTCTGTCACAGATCATGGATCACAAACAGACCATGGATATTCATGGTTTTTGTATCACGGATCACAGTTCCTTTTGATAACAGATCATGCATCGTAGTTTATAGATTATATGTAGGCCTGTAGCCAGAATCAAAATTTTACCGAGGCAAAGCTAGCCAGTGATAAATCTAACAAAAAAGGGGTTTTATCCTATACTTTTCAATTGTGAAACACTAAACATCAAAATTTTACCGAGACGAGTGCCTCATTTGCCTCGTGCTGGCTACGGCCCTGATGGATTACAAAGCACAGAGAATAGGTGACTTTGATCTTGCATCATTGATCATGAATTACACAGATAACAAATAACAGATCACGGATCATTCTGATCATAGATCAAAGATCAGTGCTCAAAGATAATCGTAGATGATCTTCATAAAGAGTTAATCGTGTATATAAGAAGGAGCGCGTTTTACATATCACAAATTACCGGAGTGAGCCAGTAGTTTTACCTTGATCTCTTGTGATCTTCGGTTTGTACCAGAATTCAGAGTTATCCTTGTCAAACTTGAGGCCCGGGACTGTCCTCAGATCCAAGAAGACATCTATGGAGAGCGACCTCGTGTTAAAAAACTACGACGATTATGCCGCATGGCCAAGAACTAGGAACTGACAATTTAAAATTCGACGTGAAAGTTGCTGATTGCTTTTTTACTCAATATTTTTTTCCACGGCCAGCTCACTTAATTTCTTTTTAAGGGGATTAACTAGGTCAGTCATCAAATGGTCAGTCCCTCAAATTAAAAATTAAACATTGATGTCTATACAAGATTGGTTTACCTTCGGATGACTCTGAAGACAGGCTGGTATTGGAGCTATACCCCTTGTCCGAGTGGTAGGGGGACCGTTTTCGTCCGAAAGCATTGTCAAATGGACCGGACATGGACGAGGTTGGGCTTCGAGGAGTTTGTGGAGTGCTTGGGGTCTCGTGACTCAGAGATGCTTCTGATTGGATGCTGCCAAAAGATAATCGTAACTATGGTAACAATCAACATATGCAAGCTATGCGAGCCCGAAAATAGGGTTTTGCCCAAAACGCGAAAATCAAATGTTGCGAAATATACGCGTCCCAAAATCGCAAATATCACGTCGTGTCACTTACGAGATATCCGCCATCTCTGACATGATGCCGTCAATCGCGTGGGCCTCCAGGGGGCCTGGGCCTCGGGTCGGTTCTGAGGATACTTCAGCTGTTTGCGAAGACGGGATCCCTTCACTGATGACAAGAGGGCTGAAAGACGTCAAAACGATAAAACAACATATTTTTAAATCACAAGTTGGATCTATAGTCTGGAAAGGGGTATCTGAAGGGTTATTTCTTGCAAACTTATTCGCCAAGACATAGTGATTTGGGTAGGGTTGAGGAAAGGAATACTGAATAACAGAAGAGTATTCGAAACTTTCTTTTATATAGTGAAAAGGTGTTTTGTGCAGGTCGTTGTATTACACACCTTGGTCTGGAGACGTGTCCGGTGCCGTCCACCTTCCGTCCGACAGGCCGCTGAACCTCCTCGAGCTCAGCGTAGCCATCTTCTTCATCTTCCTTCATCTTGTCAATCAAATTACTAATTCGTGGCCCGCGCACCACCACCTTAGCCTCGACCTCGGCCTCCTGCACAGGAGCGATCGTCAGGTGGATTGGGGCGAACTCTTGCGCCTGCGGGCGGTCAGAGGTTATATCCACGTTGGCTTCGCTGTTGCTAGAAGGGAACCAAGAATCTATGATTGCCATTTTGTCATTGAGGCTATCAGGCAGGCAGTGCTGGCTGTTGTTGCATAAAACTCAGGACAGCTAAGCTACCTGATCTAGACCAAAATGAGTGACAAGAGGAGGATAGCATGTTTGGATACGTGAAAAAAAAATATATATATATAGCTTTGACGTGTTTGGAGGAGGAATGGTATGAATTGACTGAAATGCAGGGGCAGGGGCTGTGATGGGCCATGGGGGGAGGGGTGGGGGGCCATGGCGAGAGTAGTTCAGGGTATAATACCTCGAGGGTGCAGATCTCGGCGTATCATCTGTGTCAGCCTTTGAGCTGATGCCTTCATCAAACTCGTTGGTTTCCGCCAAGGGCGGTGGAGGAGGCGGGAACGCTGAGGAATAAAGTAAAAGCTTGAGATGGAACCTTTACACCTCTACATATTTTATCACACAGTGCCAAGTACTTACTGGTTTTCATTTATAGAAAAGGACATCCAATTTGAGATGGATAATTCAATGCTGTCATTCCAAACACCAAGAATAGGTGAAGAAGGAAGGAAAAAAAGAAAATACATATTCCCAGGAACTTGTCAACCAGATGTTGGAAGAATAGAATGAGTGTGGGGACCAGGATCGAGTGACGTTAAAGAAAATGTAGAACAGGGTGAAATCAGGTGACATCAGAAAAGAAGCGATGAGCTAGCGTGACATAAGCTAGCGAGACATAAGCTGGCGTGAAGGCATGCCACGTGACATAAGATGGCGTGAAGGCATGCCACGTGACATAAGATGGCGTGAGGCATGCCACGTGACATAAGATGGCGTGATGGCATGCCACGTGACAGATGGCGTGAAGGCATTGCACGTGGCAATGGCGCGAAGACATGTAGCGTGACAGGTGGAGGAAGTGTGGCGTTGCGTGACAGCGGTGCATGTGGATAGAATACCTTCAGAGCTATCAGCCGCCTCGACCGAGGCTCTCTCCTTAGCAAACTGCAGTTTAAGTGCAAGTTCAGGATCAATGGGCAAGCTATCCAGACTGCGCGAGGAGCCGGGGTGGTGCTCTGATATGTGCTTGGGGACGCAACCGCGGTAAAGCATCCCCGTGCTGTGACTCAACTCACCGGGAGCCAGCGAGGTGGCGTTGTACTTAGAGATCTCCTCGGATACCTCTGAGGGCGACTTGCTCACGAGGCCAGGCATCGGTACCGTGCCCTTGCGCGGAGGATGCAATGGCGGTGAGCCAGGGAACACGATCTCCGATAGAAACGCCACCTTGGCAGCCACGTTACCTTTCTCCGGGGTGAATTCCGGCTCAGGCTCTGGGTCTCGGAAGCTAAAGTTCGCCGCATCTGGGTCGATCTCATCGTCGGGGTTATTATTGATATCCGCTGGAATCTTTGCCTGCCTTATGTTCCCTACGCCGTTCATAAAGTTCACTTCAACAGTTTGCCCTGGTTGCACCAAGGGGGTGGAGGATGTGACTTGTGTCGCATAGTACTTGGGCGATATATGGGTCGGCGAAGGGGGAGTCACTTTAGTGGAGGGCGTCTTTTGAAGGGCAATTTTAGGGCTACTAGTGTTCTGGGGTGCCCCAGGGACCCCCCCGTTCTCCTGTCGTTGCCTGTAGGAGGGCGTGATGCCGTTCTGGACGTCTCCGCCTGAGAATGTAGTACGCGCAAGCTTGTAAGGCACTACTTGGTATTTCTCGGTGGCGTCGTAACTCGCGTGCCGCCTTAACGGAGTTGGTGGGTACGCTTTCCCGCGAGCATTTTCCTGTCTCGTTGCCATCTGAGCAATCGATATTTCCTCTAAGGCCGTCGGGGACTGTTCGGGGCGCTCCGACGCCTTCTTTCCGCTCATTATTGTAGTATCGAGTAGGTCCGAGCACTCTCCGAGCTCCCGAAGGAGCTTGTCAATCGATTGGATCTTTCCGCCTAAGTCGGTCTCCATTGCGTTTTTGTCCGAGCGAGTGTTACTCTGGAATTGAAGCCTGTTTAGTGTCGCTGTTTGTCTTGGCTGATATTGCACACGAACTGCATTGCGTGATTTGTAGTTCAAAGTCTGAGCCCGTCTCTCGTAAGGGTCAGCGGCGGTTTGAATCCCGCTGTCCAGACTGTGGGAGCGGATATGCTTCTTCAAGTTCTTGTCGACCTGGGCGTACAGGCTTCCATCCACGGGACCGGCAACATACGCCGGGGCTACAAAGGATAACAAATAGATAAATAATAAGAAAACAAATCACATATGGGATCCGCCCCCTCGAAGTTCACCTAAAAACAATTTTTAATAAAATACTGAATGACCTCCCATCTTCTGAATTGCAGAAATACATGGAAAAGAAGATTGAGTTCCACTTCCACCTGAAAATAGACACTGACAGAACTCCTGTACTTGCAATTTCCATTTTTCTCCAGGAGAGGAGGGGGTGTCTTTTCTGGAAACCAATATTTGTTAAAATGGTTATGAATATCATCACTCACACACAGATACAGATTTCTGAAAATAAAAAATGCTGACGTACTTCGCGTCTAAATTAATACCGGATGAATACAGCACTACAGTCTGATTGTACAGATTAGATGAAGCCCCGTAGAAGTAATACACCATCTTTCTTTAGATGTTCACCGATTCTTGGTTGTTTATGCTTACGTCTGCAAGGAACAGAGCAAGCCTATTTCTGATATGAGGGAGGTATGAGTTCACCAGTCTTATACCTGTCTTTTATATACACCTATATACTATCTACTTGAACAGAATCACGGAAGACTCGCGTGCCGTTCATGACTGGCTGGTCACGCAAGCTTGTGCCCGTCGCCGTCGCCAGATTGCAGCGCGCGCGTGCACATCTTTCTTTCAGCGCGCTGGTACATCTAGCGTGCTTGCCATCGTATCCTTCCCCTCCCCCCCCCCCCCCCCCCCCCCCCCCCCCCCCCCGATCACAACAACGGTTTTGTCCAGGCGTAAATGCTAGGCCTAGGTAATGATACGGTTTCGGAGTAAAACTGAACGTGTGATTAGTTCTATGGCATAATAGTAGAAAGAATGCGAAATATGATATAGCGTGACAAACGGGCCTGAGTTTTATGACGTGTTATAATCTAATTTAAGCGAGATAATTTGATGATTATGTACGACAGTTGTTGACACGTATAAACAAACAGTAAAAGTATACTTGGAGTGAATCTTTGAGTCGTTCTGGATGTGTGCCACGAACCTCCCTCTGAATGCGAAAAGCGCGGGAGTGATCTTATCTGATTGGGCTAGTAGGTTGAAGGCGTGTTTTGCTCATCCCGCGCTAAAAGGCACCGCACAAAAAGCCAGGTTTCACAAAGACGCCTGCCCTTGGTCACCTAATAATATCTAACAAAGATCTCGTAGGAGTGCGTGACCGTTCGCAGCGTGCGCGTGACATTCCGTGACGCTTTCGCGTGACAGAGTTATCGACAGACTGGCCACACGTGCGAGCAATAGACCCTCGCTGTTCTTTTTTTTGTAGTTGTTCCGCGTGACCTTTTGGTCAAGCAAAAAGAGATAGCGTTATCGATGGGGGAGCTTGTTTGTGAACTTTTCACTTCACCGGCAGACACAATGAACACATTAATGGGGCACTGACTCAGCGGATTAATCTCAGAATCCCAAAGTTTTTTTCTTGTCACTCGCCGATTAAAAAAAAAAAAAGGCAAAGCATCAAGAACTATGTGATACAAAAAATCATTATCATTTAAGTGATTAGAAACGCTTAATCGTTGAAATTATCGCAAGTAAGAAAGTGTCGAATAAAAGAACGATGACATTAAAGGATTTTACGAAAACATTGAAGGGATGGGGTAGCTTCTGGTATTTCCACAACAAAAATGCGCCAGTTAACACACATCAGACAGTTCTTCCTCACGGATTATAGCTCGCGATACGTATGACTCCGGATAAGAGCAATCAACCGGACTTAACCTTAGTGCGTTTGTAAGGTACATAACGAGGTATCGCATGGATCCAATCCAAATCCAGGGCTTGACATGTGGATGGGTATTAACCGTAGGATAGTCCCTCGTACTGATGCAAAACAGCGCTATCTCAAACCACGCAATGGTATGCTAAGTTCGAAAAATACACAACGAGGTATAGATATTTGACGAACACGAACGATCGCGGGACGAATGCGGAACTCGTAAGCTTCACCCTTTTCGCCTGCCTGCCTGTTCTAAGTTTATGGATTTAAAATATCAAATAAAATTCCAGTGGTCAAAATAAGTCATTTCTAATCTAAAACAAACTTTAAAAAGACGCTACATGAGAATATAGGTCACGACCCGGGGCATTGCGTGTAGAGTTTTTCTCTGTGTAAATACTAGAGTTAGTTTGACAAAACTCGGTCTGTAAAGATAAGGCGAGTCTTATGGGGAAAGGGAGAATCCCCGGTATCTCGGAGCTGAAGTAGAGAATTCCCATGACCCAGAGAGAGCGAGCAGACAGTGGTGAGTAACGCGACATGGAGAGTTGAAAAGTCATGCAAGGCAACAAACTACCAAATGAATCAATTGCCATTTGTCATCGAAGGTAGTTCATAACATGGAATACCGCGCGAGTCGCTGAGCTAGCGTGCTTGGGTATTTCAATAGTAGGCAGTCTTTAGAAACGAAAAAACTAAATCGTGGACTAACCTCCGGCAGCGGGATTTCTAGATCTTGTGTTACTTGTCGTTCTTGTCGTGAAGTCAGGCTTTCCTGTCGAATTCAGATTCTCAAGATCTGCAATAAAACATCATATATATTTAGTCATGTTGTCTGCGGGACAAACAGATAGTTTGATAGCGACTCGTTGATCTACGTACGACTGCTTTCGACATTGAACTCCCTCAGCCCATACGGATGTCGCATTCGTCCTAAGTAGACCGCCATTCCCCAAATAAATTTCCGCGCTCAGATTAAAGTGTGAACAAAGTATAACCACAACGCTTCATTGCCAGCGTTACGGAAAAACACAAACGCATCGACGTGCGCGAGAAATGCGACTTTCGCGTCCAGAAGTGGAGTCGCAATTGTTACCGTGTTCTCAGAATGTGCGGAATTCGTGATATTTTCGTCCTTCGCTCATAGTGCAAGCGTAGCGAGTGTAGAGAGGGGACGGGGTCGTCTCGAATGTCGGAATGCCTGGCGCGTTGAGCCGCTGTGTTCAGACCCTCGTTAGAGTTCAAAGTATTGAGTGATTACGAGTTTGTAGCAGTGTTCTCGATTACGTCCACAACCTTATAAACTTTCGCTCGCTCTGACAAACATCCCCGGCCACACAATGTGCCCATTAGCTGTTCTGACCGCTAAACGAGAACACGACGAAATAACCACAGTCTATAGATCGCCATGATCAAAAGCGTAAAATTCGTAAAACACGCATAATAATAAAATATATCTATCTGAATACCTCACTAGCTATCCCAAAGCTGTTAGTGTTTAGGGAGTTCTCTTATTTCAGCACCCCCAAAGTCCTGGAATTTTTGTATAACTGAGATTCACGACACAGGCTATAAGCATCTCTAAAATCGCTTAATCATTCATTAACTAAATCTAAACACCGATCCAAGCATGGAGCAAATAGCCCAAGATCTGTGGTGAGTAAGAAAGACTCGGGTCCATTTAACAGCGAGAGGAACTCACCGACTGGTGGCTTGTGCGGCAAGACAGAGATTGCAGAAACTGAGGTGCGGAAAAACAATGGAAGTTGTACATGTACCTATTGTTTTGTAGATAAGCTTGAGTTGTGAGCCGAGGCGAGATGGGATGGCGACCCTTGAACAATCCCGAGCACAACAGTAAGAATGCCTGATTTCCCAAGACATGTGTAGGGTAGTTATTACCGCGCTATAAACACGCAACTCGACAAGCGCCACACAAGAATCGCGCAAACACACTTTTTGCCTTCCCAAATTGAATTTCCTTGGCACAATACGATCATTCAAACTGACCTGATAAATACGTAGCTTGGCTCACTCGAGATTCTAGCGATTTGGTCCAAGATAACAGATTCCTTACCACTGCGGTCTATTGTTTACCCGAGAGTACCACCGCAGTCGCCTTCTGCTTTATGTTGTAAGGCTACAAGAGCGTGTATAAGAATACAGTGATTTGCCACGAGCTTAGTTACGCATTCCGGATCTACGGTAGAATCAATGCACTTGTGATGCCAATTAAGATGGCCCAATGAGAGACAATAGCTCGCTCGAGAGAACAAATAATCGGGAGGGGTCATCACCGATAGGAACAGTCAACACCATGAGGGTAAAGAAAGCGAGCTCCCTAAGGCAGTGACGGCGATCATAGCACGGGAGACTGACTCGGGCGACCTAGACACGGACCGGCTGGCCTCGTAGGGGTTCAGAGAGACACAACAGTGACAATTACACAGCCTTTCTCGTAAACAGCCATCTTTTCTAGCGTAATTACACGCGTAATCACACGCGTAATGCCTTAATACACGCCAAAGCTATTCGCAATGAAATGCTCACTATTGAAATACAAATGACAATACATATATATATATATATACGGAGAACGTAGACTTTCGTTTTTCCAATAAACGCTGTGCTAACGATTTTATACGCGCAATAACGACGATTAGTTATTGCACAACTAGTTCATCTGATAAGATAAAAAAATTGGACTTATCTACTGAATCTATTGCCCGTATGGGATACCTTTATATTGCAACATTGTACTAATACTAGATCTCTGATAAACAATAAATCAAATAACATTCTTGATTACTATACTCGTGCATCGCCGGTAAAATACGGTATTTAGTCCGCTGGCGTTGTTTTCGCCGAACCACGAAAGTATTTATAAAAAGGTTGGACTGCTTGCTGAAAGAGCCCACCTGTAGGTTATAACACATAATTCACGGCGAACTGAAAGATGGATATCAGACTTTAGATAAAGATGTTTTCTCAGGCCCTCAGAGCCAGATCTGGATGAAACAATGCGCGAAGGCAGAATGTAGAAGGATCCAGTAAAACCATGGACGAAATGCTTAGAGCTATAAATAGCAGGAATCCGGCAGCAAAATAACACGCATCCGTACACAAACGCCAATAAAACACATCGCAATGATGGAAAAAAAGAGCTTCATTAAAGACGACTTGGATTATCATAAATCTGCAATAAGACCAGTGTTTGAACTTTGGAAAAGGGGCTAGTGTACGGTTATGGGGATCTGGACAGGACATAGGGTATACAGCAATTCTTAGTACTATTATTATTAGTAGTACTATTATTATTAATAGTACCCGTATATACGGGCACTAGTACCTGTAATAAGGGCCTTTAAGTAAGTCCTAAAATTGATTCTCCTTTATCTTAGAACATTAGAATCGGCATCAAAACCACTCAGAAGCGCATCTTCAAAAATATCTCGTACTTTATAACATATGCTATTCTTGCGCACGTGTTCGTCGCGCGTGTTAAGATATTTCATGCGCAGATATTTCTCACAGGCGTGGACGCGCCATGCCTCGTGCGCGTCACTTCGTGTGAACGATTCTTGTGCATCCACAGGTTCGCCGCCAAGTCCGTCACGCTCTTGACCCCTTAGAAGCAATGCAGTACTTCCGTGGACTGTTGTGAAAACTAGTTAATGACGCCCGCATCTCTTAAATTCTCGTGCCAAGGACTTGTGCAATATAGACGTACGTGCTGAAGGCTAAGTACGGCAAGAGAAAAAATATATAACTGTTGTCTCTAAGAGCTCAATTACAAGCCTTTTTAAAAACGTGGAGGATATTTTCAAATGGAATATGCTTTGTAAAGCCAAACTCAGATAAGAAAGGCGACATTTATTCAAACAGAAAAAAAACTCTTATCTGCATCGATATACAACGGTCTTTTCGAGCAACAGAATCATTCAGCCATTTGTAACACTCAGGGGTGGAACAAGAAAATACGAAAAGGGGGAGGGGGCGAAGAAAGAGTTCCAAGAAAGGGGCGGCCGGATTTTTTGCCTATTCCGTAGATGTCCTTACATTTCTTGTTATTTTTATGCCAAATATCTGAAAATAGGGGGCCTGGGCCCACTACTAGATCCACCCCTGACGCTTGCCCCACAATGTCTTCACAATGGTCCAAACACAAGGGGACGGTATTGAGCCATCAGCGCCTTGCTATCTGATGCGCGTGTCGCTCGCGGCTATGTAAAAGTTTGACTGCTTTCTTAATTACCAGCGGTTGCCCGCAAGACGACATGCAGGATATATGTGGAGTTCCACGTGGTTTACCAGAAAAAGGTTTATTAAATATTAACAAGCCAAATTATCACCGATAATAGTAGCTCACCCCGCTTCCGCTTAACGAACACAGATATTTTCATTTTTTTAAAACGGAAAAGAAAGTGCACGACTATGATAAGAGTAAAACAATGCTGTGTTCTGACATTAGGAAATTCCTCGTCTTTTGGCGTGACCCGTCCTCTCGGATAAGAGATAAAACCTAAAATCGCGTCGCTGACGTCATGGGAATTAGTTATCGCGTTTAAATAGCTTCTTGCACTGTAATGGCTTATGGTAATGAGATCGGTACAGAAATGTCAGGAATATGCGACTAGAATTTTTTCAAGTATAAAGTTTCGATGTATAGGACTATCAAATATTAGTCGATTAGAAAACAAGACATGAAGTGAACTGGGATACAACAAAATAAAATATAAACAGTCATTGAGTCAAAAAGCTATGAATAATTCAACTCAGGCATCGGTAAAAAGGATACTGTATAAATAACGAATGATTCAGCATTAAGCCAGGCATCAGTGTAAACAACTGGTCATTAACATACGAAATATATCATTGCGATGACTTAAAGTACGAGATAAACATTTAACATTAGCCGAAATGAAGCACAGCTTGTAGTTGGTTCAGTTTAAGGTAAAAAAACCAAACACGACTCAACATTACCGGGTACGCGTGGATGCGGATGTCTGCACGACTCCCCCATCCCTCCACATCACGGCAAACACGATAAGAACTCACGCTCCACGCTGTAACACGCACATCACGGAGAGGAGCACGAAGCGGACTAAGCAAAAGTAAAACAGATCCATTCCTTCGGTCCTGTGTGAATGTACTAATGGTCCGAAGTCTCGTTTTGCTAGGCCAATCACAAACAAGAGAAGAAATGAAAATAGTCGTAGAGAAACGCGCGCACGCACGGCAGCCAATCAAAGCGACTATATTCTACTTAGCGAGAGTAATCTATAGTGGCATAGCAAAATCAACTATTAAGGGAGAGGGGTACCTCCCTACTACAAAACACTTCTGGACTGAAATAAAATAACTTTAAAAAATACTTTTGAGAGGGGCGTGCCCCCATTGCCACCCCCCCCCCCCCCCCCCCTCTGCTAAGACTCTGCCAGAAGAAGGTACACACGTCAATGAATAAAACTATGTTTTTCCATGTACGCGACTCGAAATGAAATTATCTCTAAGTGATGTGCCGTAGTGGCAAATTCTGGAACGGCAACTAGACCGAACGCGGTCAAGGGAAGGGGGGGGAGGGAGGGGATGACATGCGATTTAGAAATAAACTCCATGAAATAATAATATCGTATAATAAATTCATATTGTATAAGATCGTCTGGGAAAGGGGGAAGTATAAAATAGTAATATAGGTGAGAGAGTTCTCGAGATTAGAACTAATGGTCAGTAGTCAGGTTACATCGTGAGATACTACCATATGCGGGATCACCGAGATAGCAAGCCACTATGACAATTGTCTGCTCTACCATCTGCCAGACATTATTGACACACAACACCCATAAGTTCGCAAATAAATGCGTCGTACGCGTCGTACACGTATGTAAGCTTATCCTTACAATTCGGTCACTAGTTTGATTACTAGGTAGGTCGTGGGAAGTACAAAAGTACTCTCAGATGAGGGTAAGATTATGGTAAGTATGTGAGTAGACTGGTACAAGCGTGGAAAGTTCGATATAAAATGACAGTGGTGTTACCTCGGGGTCGCAAAGGCTGACGGGCAGCCTGTCTGTATGGCCGGTACACTGGGAATGCCCGGTCCATGGTCGGGCACATTCTGTCAGTGCCACCACCATCTGATCAACACAAGACCAAGGACCAGCTTGCAGAGTCTACTCGATATATCCTTCACGCACCAACGACCAACTGAAAAACTTACCAAACAAAGCAAGTGAGTCGTAACACACGGCTGAGCACGGCTTAAAAAGGGCAATGGAACTCGATGAATGCTAGCGATGCGAGAGTTTGCATTCCACGCAGAAAACAAACACACGAGCATCATTCAAAGACAGAAAACGGCGGGCAGAACCAATGAAAAAAAATCCCGCGTTTTCTCCGTCGACAATAACAGAAAGGATCAGAGGAGTTAGCGGGTCAGTCATCTGGACGCGTCGCGTTAGTTGTACAAACAAACACATAGCAATGACGAGCCGCCGGATAAGACGAAGAAAAACATCAGGTCAACAACAAAACAGCGAGACAAAGTAAGGAATACTTCCGGCGGAAGTTGGGCATGTCATGACACTAAACCTAGGCTTCACGGCCAAGAATGAAAATTAAAGTGCCATCCTGAAGAACTGTGCAATGAAGAAATCGTTCTCTCTTTTTAAAGATAACCATTTTGATGTAAGTATTAAATGAAGCACGACCATGGGAAGTCCCGCTTTGTATGTCACACTCGCTAGCGTTCGTGATGACAAATCTGTCCTTGTTTTATTTGCATTTAAATGATTGTTTATCCACCGATGAGTGGAGTAACAACACCTGACAAGGTTTTGTGTCAACAGCCTCTCATACTGATTATACAATGATTAGCATTGGGTCGATCGCTATGATAAGAGTATGGGATACGGGGTATTGCAAGAGAAAGAGCAGAAATAAAAATCACGATAAAGCGAGCCCCAACCAAACAGCTTTGCCAAGCACATCTCGAGAACACTCTATCACAACTCCAAGCCACACAGCTAGCCATAGAAATCCATGGCTCCTTAAGACGGAAATGGCGATGAGCTTATGCAAAGATCATAATCACAGAGCATCGAAGCAGAGTGTAATACCTCAATAGCTCACACGGGGGTTTGGCCAGCAGTTAGAGTAAACTAATCACTAGCGAAGCGAGTCAGCATGCCTCGGCCGGTTATTAATAGATTCTGAGGTGCTTGCGAGGTGTCATTTCTCATAGCTTCCAAGTAGTTCCTTGACAAAGACAGATGAGTGACTCAAGAGAACTTGTTTGAATTCTTAAAGAGAAATGCGAATTCCACGCTGCACTAATAGTGACGTGTTGAGCCTTTGTTTGCATCTGTCTGGGGCTATTTAGCATTAGGAGATCCATGGAGCATTTGCATCTCGAGAAAAACAAACATTTGTAATTTTAAAAAAGGAACATTTAGGTGCGATTTCAGGATAGAAGAAGTATATAGGTCATTCTACGTCGTGTACTGTCTCTCGAAATAATGGTGTTTTCGTGTAATCTGGGTATTCCAGAATCATGCTGTGAAATACAGATATTTCGCCCAGAGGCAATACGGGAAAAGTCAATACTACAATAAGTTGAACACGCTACCACTAGATACCAGAAAGCGAGCGAAATTGAACTTAGCCACAAAAAGATAGTCGACTATATGTGTGAGATAACTGAATGTTTCCTATTGAAAACATCGTACTTACTTTAAAACGTGTAAGAGAACTTCAGGGTTGATCTAATTCGCATTGCTGTTCATCTGTTCGCCGCTAAAAGAAGGTGCACAGAATATATCTATGGCCCCCTCCCTCGCCCATGTACACATGTACATGAAGTTTCTAGGTTATTATTTGATATTAACGCCGATACAATCAAAACAGCACTTTACACTCATCGTTCTTCCATGGCATGTTCTTCACACTAACAACAAGTTACAAAACTTACCACAACTTTCCCAAACTATTTAAAGTAAAACAGTTATCTCTTACCGCTAGTAATTATTTCCCAAGAGCACGAAGGAAGAGTTCGTCAAGAATTCTCAACAAGTTTAGGAACAAGAAACTCTTTCCAGCTGAGTTTAAATGGCAAAGCGTCGGGTGCGCAGAGAAGTTAACAAGTACTTGTACTAACTCCACGTGAAAATCAGCTATAACAAGGCTCAGGCTCTCGATGAATACACGTCGCACTCGAGTGCACAGCAAATTAAATAAGAAAACGAGGAATGCGCCGGAAAGTAAGGGGCTCGCAAGGGGGGCTAGTGGTGCGATCAAGGCCACACACGGGTTTGCGGGGAGCTTGACTATGCAAGCAGTTCAAGCGTGTAGTGACGCGGGTAAACAACACTACTGCAGCCAATACCTCCGCTGGAGCACCCCAAGACCAAGGTTATTAAAACAACAAAGTGGTAGCTGTGGGGTCCACGGGCTAGAGAAAGACGGCAACTCTAGATGATTAGAATTACTCGTAAATGAGATGTCACGCGGGAGGAAAAAACGGGAGACGGAGCATGGGAGAGTCAGGCTGTACAGAGTAGGCAAACACAGGAAGCAATTCAACGGCTAGAGTCTGCCAACTAACAGGAAACGGGGAACATACAAAGGAAACACTCGCAGATTAACAAGATTGGATGATTGTTTTCGCCATTTATAAAAAAAAAAAAAAAAAAAAAACAAGCGATTGAATACAAAAGGTGCAGCATCCCTGTCTATAAAAATGAGTAAAAGAATTATCTAGACGTACTCTTATCGGTTCCCATAACTTGGTTAACTAGACCCAGAGACTATGTTAATAATTAAAAAGATAAGAAGCGAGAAATAAGAAAAGATAGCGGAATTATGGCGATTCGACACGAACAACCGGCCACCTGTACAGATAAACAGTGTTCAATAAAGCGAAAAACGTGATTTCTTCACCATTCTATTCCCAAACACGAAGCGCAACATGGGCTCATGGCGTGTTTTTAGTGTAGATATTGGGCTCAGGGAAGGATATCTATCGTCACACAGACTGGAGAGACGGTTATGTCTGTAACTTGTTTTGACTGGTGATAAAGTTGATGGAATCCTTGATCAGTACTCACAAATGCCTCAGGGCCAATGTTATCTGCAAATTCTATAACTACTAATAAACATACTCTTTCGTGCGCAAAAATCGTATACCTAATCCTGTGTTTGGGTACCATTACTTATATTCGCTTGGAGTAAGACTTAGGATTGTGATTGACTTGCAAATGCCCGATTAGAGTCACGAATGGCTTCTCTAACTAACTTAGGAAACTGACTTTCGTACCATGATGAGGATTATTGCAAGTCCCGAAACTTCCTGCAACACCGACCACAAGGTGCGCTAATGCGGAAAACAAACTGCGTATTCAAAGATATTGATCAAATAAAACAAACGACTTGAGTAAACTCAGAGAATTTACACAGGGACAGTAGTGTAGCCACGCCGCTATGCAAGATCATGCAGAGATAAAGACGCGAGGAGTGCTACCCGCTTACCAAATGCATACGCACAGGGCTAGCAATATCTAACACAGAGTTATGTACGAAATGGGTAAAGACTGACAAACCTTGAGGTTCGGGGTCTGGGAAAACGAACACATTCGGCCAGCGCCACATGCCAAATTTGTAGTCACAGCGTCAACAGTGAGTTGGTAACAAGTTTGTTTCGTAAATTAATAAGAGTCTCGTACGATTCGGTCTCAGTTCGGGTACAATATCGCACACAGGAAACACCAGTCTCGCCGACGCCGCATTGAGAGAGCAAACATCATTTGCGCGCTGACGCTTTTACGCGAACTAGAAAATCATGTCTTATGTGCGCACATGTGAATCACTTGTAACGCAATCACACATCACCATCACGCGAAGCCACTGTTGACTGTCACGCAAACAACTCACGCAAGACCGTAACAGGTCATCACACAAAGAAATCGCACAGAACCGTGGAAGAACAACATGAGATCGTGACAGGACAATATGAGATCGTGGCGAGGCAAGTCTCACGCGTGTGCGTGTCATATCTCACGCGTGACCGTGGCAAGATAACATGAGACCATCGCGAAGTAAGTCTCAAACGGTGGCCATTGCAAAACTCACGCGTGGCCGCGGCGAGTCTCACGCGTGGCCGCGGCAAGTCTCGCGCGTGGCCGCGGCAAGTTTCGCGCGTGACCGTTATGGCCTATCACAGTGCTTGTTGTGGAGAAGCTGCAGACATGTTCTTTGTGGGTGCTCTCCATCTTATCAAGAGTAAGAGAGTTTCACATCGCAAAATTAAACAAACGACTGACCCGCAAAGCAGGCGTAAATACTAGTTACTAGTAAATACTAGTTACTATTATTCAACGTGTTTTAACAACCTCCGTCAGCCGCCATTTTGTCATCCTAGCAAAGAACCAAGTGTCAAAAAGCATACATGTCCATCGGCTGATTTGAGGATGCCAGTGCGATATTTTCGATTGAATTTGATAAATAAAGTATCAGACTTTGTTTTTTGAATGGTTATTTCGAGAGTGTAGCACATTTTGTGCCTTACAATATTAAATGAAAACAATAATAAAGGCGAGGCTGACATGAGCCTTACATGAAACAACAACAAGCACGAGAAACGCCCCGAAAACACATGGGCAGTCGGATGTTGCCAAAGAAGCCCTATCCATCAAAAAATGGACATAAAAACCCATATATTCGCATTGTATTATAGAAAACAAGCTAAAATAAGAGAGTGGATTGAAAGCAAAAATAGCCTGCTCGCGACATACCAGCATGCACTTGATATTCCGTTAGATTGTCTAGTCCTTACACGGAGCACTAGTTAAATTTCTTGAAGTACCCTGGGCTTATAGGGAAAAAAAACCCGAGGTATGCAATGTCCTAAAAAGGAACTGTCCCAAACATAGTTACTAGTAAAATCTCGCATTGCATTCTGGTGACACGTGGTGGTAATACAATCTCCCAATGCATCATAGACATGTTTGCATGAACACATACTTGCATAGTCTTTCTTCGTTATTAACTACAATTCATATTCAGGGAGCTTAGTTCGTAGACACACAAAAACTCGCTTCGCTCGCTTTAGAGAATTCTCCCCAGGGTGCTCAGACTTGCGGCAAGTCCAGCATCATGACAAAACTGTGAGAAACTTTTCTAGAATATTCATGGTAAAATCTACAGCGGTGGTCACGAGAAAGACGGGATGGAAACCAAGAAAGGCCAAGAGGTTAAGAGGAACAGGCCACAAACAGAAACAGTACAACATCGATGTTTATTTTCCTTTACAAAATTTCAAAACAATTACATAAATAATCATTATTTTTTCGATATTTAATTCAAGGTGTCCATGAAGTATAAAAATTTTAAATAATAATAAAATACGCATTTAAGATTTATTTATGTAGCATTTCATAAATAAAGAATCATTCAAGAGGGTCAAATAGTTCAATCCTTGGGATGAGTGCTTCATTATAACATCTAGCAAATTCATGACACAGAACTATGTGACTCTCTTATGGCTAAAATGTTATTTAAGATTATAAAGCCCTCGAATCTTTCAACAACAAATTTATAAAAAATGAGTGTCAAACATTTTATCCGATTTTAAGATGGGCAGCGCTTGTCTGAGGGTATATGGACAGCTAAAGAAGGTCGTTAACGTGTTGCCGTGTGCGACCAGGGGTCGGATTTGGGCGGTGCGGGCGGTGACAGTCTAACATGCAGAACACATTGTTATGAGGACCGAGTCATGCAAAAAAAAAAATAGAAATTTCAACTGCCTCCTGACTAGCGAAGTAAGATTTGCGACATCATTGAGGTATCTTGCTTTTTTTCTAGAATTTTTGCTGTCTCCTGAATAACTCGAAAGAAAACTGCGCCATAGTATTGCAAGGCAAGACAATATATTCTGTTATTATGCTGTTTTCAAGCATCTCATTCTTCTTTAAGGCAGCCAAGCGATCGAAGCTGTGCCAAACCAAATATTCAAAGAAGCAAATTGTGTTATTTCTGGTAATACCGTTCGTACCCTTATTGACTTTTGTTGCAGAATTTCTTTAAGGTATCTGTCCACATATCACTCAGTGCAGAAGCGTATATTGGAGATAGATGAAACGTATGACACTAACGCATCGTTCAATTGTACTTTTGTGCCTTGCATAGAAATATTTGGATCTTCTAGAACAAAAATGCAAAAAAAGGAAACAACTCCCAGCCAAAGATAGCATTCCGAAGCAAGACGGATGTGTCATTGCCTCTACATACGTTAACATCACTCTACACCACTTCTGCGACAGACCCCGACAAATAATATTCCCAAAACTGTCAACTATATCAGGACATGCAGTATGAGCACTTTTCGAACCTGACTCCTGGGCAATGCCATTTCTATGATCGACCTTTGGGATGAGTGGGCGACACGTGTCTCTTGTCGGGTCTGGGTCTGGTACAGAGGGGTGTATCACGCCGATTACAAGAGAATTAAAGGGTTTAAGGTTTTATGCAATCTAAATGGTTATGAAACAAGATGGAATGGAATTATATTTTAATCGTGACTTTACCAACATAACGTGTTAAAAATGATGCTTATTAAACAGGTATAGACAGAAGCATCCACACCATCAACTAACTGTTTGTTGTTTGCTCTGCAACAAAGTCTTTTACAAATTTAACAAGGTCAAAATGACGCTTAATGATGGTTAAATGTTTAAACTGATTTATCACAAATGCGACACACAAAGACTGACAACATAACGGGACAAGTAAGTACAGACATCAAACGATTAGAAAAAAGCATCGTGTAAGGAGCCACAGTTACAAACGCAGAGCTGAGACGAGGCGTCGATAGTGTGAAAAGAAGGTGAGTTCATTCTTCAGGTCCCAGTGTCACGAACACTACCGCAAGACATGTACCCATTGCGACCACACCCTTTAACCCTCTTGTAAGCGGCGAGTAAGTCGAACAGAATTCGAAGCATGTGATATAAGCAAAACTGGAGAGTCGGTAACGTGCTATTGGTGGGACCGGAACCCCTCCTAATGTCGTGACACAAGCAGTCACGCTAGTAAATGGCCACTTGAATATTTGTTTGACGCCTTGTTAGAGCCATCTCGTGACACAATAATCATGCCATTCTATAGAAAGTTACGTTACTATTTACTTGAAGCGCTACCTGGTAAGGTGTCGTCCAAGCCCTCTGAAGGCCACTCGTCTTCCATGCATTCTTCCTTAGACGTGTACATGAGAACGGTGTCCGGGTTCTCCACCGGTTGTAGCGAATGGCGGATGATCGACTGTAGACGGACGTCGTCCTTGATTTCTGTGAAGCAAACGAATAGCTAAAGCTACGACTGACAACTGGTTGGCAGAATTTCAAGGTGCTCCCACCACCTCCCAGCCTGTTAAAAAGCAGCGCCCGGTTTTACAAAAGAAGGAAGCTATTACACATTTTTCAACTTATGAACTGTGCATCTTTCCATCTCGGCTAGTTTCGGGGAAGTTGAACAACTCCAGCATTTCAGACATGCACATGACATGCACAAATGTCATAATTCGATAATGAATTCACTAGCTTCAAAATTTTGCATAGCAACAATATTCATGTTGGTTGCAAGAAAAATGTTTCTGAGACATTGATATTTGATTTCTTAGAACGGATGGATAGCATACAAAGGGGATTGAAATGGATTGCCCATAACCATTCTTTTCGTTTACGTACCTGCAACAAAACTTCCTGTGGCAGAGAACACGAATTCTACTTTACAGTTGTCAGGGAAGCGCTTATCTAAAAGAGCAAAACGAAAAGAATTCGAGTCGATTTCAGGGGATAACAGAAGTACAGAGATAACAGGGGGTGAGGGGGAAGGGGGTCAAATGGTAGATTACCTCTATGGGCTTCGTCAAGATCAGTCTTATCAAGCACCAACACACAGTCTTTGATGGCGCCGGTATGAAACTGACAGCGGAAGATAATATCGCGGACAGAGGACAGGGTGTTCTTGTGATAGCACTTGATCTAAACGAAAACAGGAACTCGTAAATGTAGTATAGGGGTTCTAATACGGATGTTACGCACGCTCATGTTCACACTGATTTTTACAGGCGCCACGTCCTGATTTTATCGTAGCCTGGATTTTATCACCGTGTCTTGATAGAGCTGAGGGGACTGGGAAAGGGTCGGTGGCCTGGAGCGTGGATTTTTTACTGAGGAGACTGGGGAAGGGTGTGTGTGGATGTTGTTACGATGGGGTGGGAGGGGGTTCGATTATCGTTATTATTACGATGTCTCAATAAAAGGCTGCAGGGTGCTGGGGGGCGTGGATGTTATTACGTTGTCTTGATAAAGGGCTGAGTGGTCTGGGGAAGGGGCGTAAAGGCGTGGTTATACTTACCAGGACATCCCCGTGTAGTATCAGCCCTCCCTCGATGGTGATGCAGACCCGTTCCATGTCCTGTGTTACGAGACTGAAAACCAAGCATTTTTTACCTTAAGTTGTCAATCTCCGGTTGATTAACAAATATTCCTGCCCCCAAAACTCAGTTTGAAATGAATCTTTTGGCTAATAGAATGCGCAGCTATCTTTTTAAAGATTCTTTTTCCATTCCAAAAGTTCATTTGGAAAGTAAACATGATTTCAATAAATATCTATTTTGTTTATCATGTTAATGGATTTCAAATGTTCCATGAACACAGATGGTTACTTGGACCACTTTTGGGTGTGGCATGAAACTTACAAGACTCCAGAAGTGTACACCAGCTTCAAACCATCATAAACTCTAAGGAACGGTTTGCAGCCTGAAAATGAGAAACGTTTATCAATGAATAGAAACATATTTTAAAACACACTGCAACAGCAACTATAACAAACCTCCTTTGCTGTCAAAGTTAGGAATTCCATGGACAATGACGTGGTGAAGAAACATGGGTCTGTAAAACAAAACATTTCGGAACTTATGACATGTCTTAGCAAGAATCAAGGTTAATATTCAACAAGTCTAGGGATAGGTACATACTCAGATGACAGCTTTATCTTTCCCTCCAAATAGTCGCTAAAGTAGTGCACATATCTGAAACCAAGTATGGATACTCAATAGATAAACCAAGTATGGATATTCAGCAGATAAACCAAGTATGGATGCTCAGCTGATTATTTACTTGGTAAGCTGAAACACGATAAGTGATGATCAATCTCTCAATTACATGACTTTTTTTGATGGGGGCTTTTGATGGTTGCTTCAAAGTTATTGGTGTTGGCTATAATAAAGCTGGCTCCACCTCCTCTGAGTATGAAATAACACAAGAAGAACTGGAAAAAAAACAGTACATAAGAATTTGTACCTTCTCTGTGATGGCTGTGTTACTCCACCCAACTTGTCGTCATAGAAACGTTTTATTGCAAACCAGTCCAGGGCTGCCTCAGGACTGTAAACAGGAACCCAATTATTAAGAGCACAACAGTGCCAATCGATTTATTTTTATTAGATATCTGCAGCTTTAGTTAGAATGATATTATTATGAGACATGGGCAATAATAACACAACAAAGAAATAAACACAGAAAATATATAGAGAAAATCGAACCATTTGTGGTATGGTTGTTCAGATTCCATATGATGATTCTGATACTGATTCAGTCTGTTTCTGACAGGCCTATCAAGAGTTATTTAGTGCATAGCAAGAACTTCAACAAATAGATTCTTCACTGTTAGACCCTGAGTCAAGGGAGGTGGATTAAGACTTATAGTGTTAGCATAGCCAAGGGTGTGTACTATTGTATATAAATCTAATCACATACTATCACGAATCTCACAATTTGATTGGCTCCCGTACTTACTATCTATTGAGCCATAGATACAGAGGAGCGAAAAAGTAGGTAAAAAAGCCACTTGAAGCGAAAGAGACAAAAAACTTTGATCAAAATTCGAGAAATTTGGTTCACAATCTTTTCTAGTAAATGTATTTTCAATCCTTACCCAAGGACACTAAAAGTAACTGCAGGGTTTTGAAGCTAAAGTTTTCAATTTGTGTTTATCTGTGCGCGCTGCAAACTCGGCGCTACGCACTTCATTGACTATCTATTGACTCATAGAAAAATTGCACTCATAGTCTAATTGTTAAATAACAACTGGGAACAAGATACCTTGAGCACATTTTGCTGAAATGCATATACGCTGAGATAACCACTCCAGTCCTGCCTTTCCCTCCCTGAAACACAAAGAATCTATAAGACGGCTTCCAATTAGAACCTGATTCTATAAGATGGCTTCCAATAAGTGCCTACGTCACCTTGCAGTGAACCACCACAACATGCTGAGGATCTGTCTTCAGCCAAGAGTCAATAGATTTGATGATACTGAAAGTAAAAATCAAAGAACAGTTCTTCAACAGGTTCTGCACAGCTCTTTTTTTTTAAGTTTAATTAAAAACCATGTCATGCCAAAGTAGCAGACCCAGCTTTCCCTGAGGGAGGGGAGGAGGTGTTCGGCTCAATGACAATGCAGGGGAGCAGACAGGGAGGGGCAGGGCTAGCCCCCACTTTAGCAACTTTGAAAGTGGGGGGTGCTCATTTTGAGCAGATAAGATTTTGCGAATTCTACTTTTTGGACTGTTTTGCCACCCCTTTTCCCGTATTACGTTGTGCCCTTGCTTGGGACCCAGCTCTTCCATTCTTTGGCCACTTTGATAAAAATAAAATGCAGCAAAAGAAATTGATAGGGGCATGCACCTAAGAGGATGATTAAGTATGTCATTTTTTGCATACGTTTCCTTGGCAGCAAAAGATCCACACTGCTTGCAAGGCTCAAACAATTTACTTGTTACTTGTTGATGATTCTGATAGAGAGTTGGGTGTAAATGTACATCATTAATATCATTAAACAAATAGTTCAATTACATTACCTACAGAGTCTTTCTAGGGGCGGAGCAAGGTGATCTGGCCAGCCAAAGTCGAGGACCTGTCAATCAAATAAGACCATGTCGAACTTCCACTACTTGTAATTGTTTACATTTGAAAATATAATTTAGCAAGATAAAAATTAACCATTTGTTGTTGGTGTCTCTTATACTGTTGAATTGGTTTTATTTACCAAAGGAATATTTGTGATTTTTATTATTATGATTCCTTTTAATGCAGTACAAGGTTAATAAGCTTGAATTTATGGCAACCAAAATACACATCTTAAGCTGATTTTATTTAGAAAATCTACACCTTTGCAGACACAGGTGATTCGAATACTGGAAAAAGTAACTGCAAACAAGATTAGAATCATAGCTGTCAACTCTCCCGCATTAGGCAGGAGTCTCAAGATTTCGAACCTTTCTCAAGCCTAATTTTCTTGAAAATATCCATACATTTACTGTATTCTCCCGCATAAGCTACCTTGGTACTTCTGATACATTCTCAGTATTTTTCCAGATTTTTCCTAAAGCGAGGTTGATAGATATGTAGAATTGTACTACAAACTAATCAGGGTTATTGTTCGGCCTTAGTGGGACAGATCCTATAACAAGGATAAACATGAGGATAACAGAAACAGAGCATTGGAGGTGATGGAGTTTACAGCAAATAACAAGCAAGCCTCACCTGATGATTAAGCTTTGATATGTCATATCTACGCTCTGACAAGTTAAACACCTGCAAGAAAATTTTATTCTTAAATGCATCTGTTAGAATGTCCAGGATGAGGGAGCTACTAAAATATGATCTACATAAAATTTTGATCAATATCACTTTTTTATATCGTTCATCATATATTTATCTCTGAGGGAATAAGCCATTAACACTTGATATACACAAGTCAACATTTAATGGAATATCATCCCTTCTGTCATTTGGTGTGTCGAATATCTTCCATTGAATATCATCCTTTACTATTATTTACCATATATTTATCCTGGTGCTTCCTCTGTAGCATTTTAGCTACATCACGTAGGTTGTTCCTGTAGGTAGATTCCAGCCCCGTGCCTGGAAATGACATGGCTGAAAAAAATCATAGCTGTCAACTCTCCCGCATTAGGCCGGAGTCTCAAGATTTTGAATCTTTTCTCAAGCCTAATTTTCTTGAAAATATTCATTCATTTACTGTATTCTCCCGCATTAGCTATCTTTGTACTTCTGATAAATTTACCGTATTTTCTCAAGTTTTTTCCTAAAGCAAGGTTGACAGCTATGAAAAATGCAATCTTGTGATAAAAAGAAACTTACTCATTGAAATTACTAGAGTTCAAGGACTGAAAATGGTTGAAAGAGCTATCTCTTTCATATAGCAAGGTTATCATCTCGATCTGACCCTATGCTTGCTCAATTCAGCACAAATTATTGTTATCACCAGCTACCTAAAGCAGTTGACAGAAAGCTATTTGTGTTGAGCATTTTGCAGGTCAGGAATTTATTGGTGTTATTGGTCTTGTCGGTGGATGCCTAACAATGACAGCTCAAATCCAAAGATCACTTTATTGGCCGAATGGTGTTCATCAGACGCATACAGGTGGTGTTAATATTGATTATTATTGATGTTAAATTTGTTTTAGTGCAATAAATAGCAAGAGCCCTAATTGGCTGTTAATTAGCAAAAGGACTAGAAGCAAAGGGTATGTATATGTTAATTACCTGTCTTAAGTGATACAAAAATTTTTTTATCAATACTTACCAATAATTCTCTCTGTAATATAGGTAAGGTCAAGGTCAAACTCATGGTCAACATGTCGAACCCTGCCTCTGTAAGATATCATTGAAATGATAAATTAGTGAAGGCATGAAGACCTTTATTTACACTAGATAAACAATTATTTTGCAAGCAATATGCCATTACCATCCTATCAAAAATAATTGGCCATCCTGAATCACATTTTCAATATCAAATGGAAATTGCTTTCAATTTCCATTTTTTTTTTAATGGAAATTGGAAACAAGTTTGAATATACAGTATCTTTAGTCCCTACCAATTGGCTTTAGGTTGAGATCTGAGAAAACCCTTTCTCATTTGATGGTTCAAAAAAGTTATTTGGAGTCACCATGTTGATTTTAATGTGGAGAGCTAAGAAATGAGGGAAACTACATATGCACAACACAGAATGTTGTACACCAATGGAGATATTTTTAGTTATAATATTCTAACAATACATTGTAAAACATTGTATAAAAAAATACCAAACAACACAAATACTCACTTTGATACAATATGCTGTAAGTGCTTGAAAATTCCTTTTGGTGTCTAAAATGACAAGAAAATGGTTTAAATACTATTATAAAGTTTATTGTTCATTTTGTTAACAAAGTTGTCCATCTCTTCTTGATGGGCCTATCAAGAGTTATTTAGTGCATAGCAAAAACTTCGACAAATAGTTGTCTATTTTATACCTTATAGTTTGGATTTGTGGAGATAGCTGTTACATTTGGACATTTTGTTTTCACCTATAAATAAAAATAAATTAAGTTATAATTAATTAATTAAATTAATTTTAAGTAATAATTTAAAAGAACCATTTTTTCACATACTGTAAAAACATTATAAAAGATGCATTTCACCAACTTTCTAAGTATTTCTTTTGATCATCATTTACAGATGTCATGTTGGATTGTTTCTCATAGAAATAAAATTACTTACCATGCTCTCACATTTCTTGTGACAAATGTGACCACATCCTACAACGTAATAAAAGAAATTAATGCTTTACTCAAGCTACAGGCTTTGAGAAAAGCTACAGAACTTTTTGTTAAAATAACAAAAAAATTTAAATTTATTTATTTCTTGACAAGAATTTCAGATTTTATTGTCTGCCCATAATGAGCCTATGCTCTGCCCCAGTTGAAAGTACACTCAAACATGTAGTCTGTACAAACATAAACAAAGTTATATATATATATAAAAGTTAAATAATGCGTGAGTGCAGGCGTTCATATAACGGTGCTCAATACATAGGTGTAGAGCGGGATATATCTTGGTTTGTAGGAAAAAAACACGCAAACTACCGTTTCATCTCTACAAGCCTGTTTCGTGGTTGCCCACTCATCAGGAGGTGGAGGTGATGAGTGGGCAACCACGAAACAGGCTTGTAGAGATGAAACGGTAGTTTGCATGTTTTTTCCTTCAAACCAAGATAAAAAACTTAAATGTATATAAAAAATAAGATAAAAAAGGGAGAATGTAAATTGTATTTGTAATGTTGTCCAATGTATATTTGTTATAGATAAAACCTATCTACTGTACTTTTATAAGAAAAGGAAACCATCAACAATCTTACCTTCACAGTAACTCCCTTCATTGCTGATGGTCTCACTGCACACCCTACACCTCTCTGGGAGCTGGAACACTCCTGATTTGAAAACATGCGGTGTTTGCTTTCCACCATTTTTTACCTGCAAGACAATCACTCAAATAAACATAATTTTTACATCTGAAATCTTAGGATATAATGATCATAAGGCTTCTAGAACCAGCAGACATAAAGGAAATATCAAGCATACCTTGCATTCTGTATGATAACAGATAAGTGCATCAGTTAGTTATAATGTAAGACAGTACTGTAAGTTAGATAACAGGCAAGAGAATATGTTATATATAAACATAAAATAGTGTAAGTTGCTAAAATATTACTGTACTACTATTATTTCTTTGTCAAATAGATTCAGAGAATTTAACTAAAAGTAAAAAAATTGGGCTGATTTTCCAATATATTGTAAAAAGGCAAATTTCAAGCATGTCTGTTATAGGGAAAAGTAATTGGGGTGAAAGATCCTTTGGCACATGTCCTGAAGATACTAAAATTCTATACAGAAGCTGGAGTTTTTTCTTATCAATTTATACAAGTAAGCATCACAGATGGTTGGGTAAAACATCCTCAATTTTCCTCCCAATCCAATAGTCTATAACACTATTCATGCTTTAGCTTGCATACCTGCCAGCCCTCACAATTTTCGAAGGAGACTCACAGTTTCTAGCCTTCATCTCCCGGCAAAAATTCAAACTTTCCTATACATTTACTGTAATCTCCCGGGAAAATTCATCAGTAATTTCTTATACAGTTCTTGAATTTGAAGAACAATCTCACGTTTTTTTTAGCTTTCAAGGTTGGCAAGTATAAGCCCTACCAAACATCGCTTGGAACGTGGTAAAAGGTGGTCTGGACCCTGACCTTTCTCTGTCATGTTTTTTTTTTATGGGATGCAAAAATCATTCCTTCCACATTTAGGCAAGAAAAGTCAAAGTAATTTTAGAGTGCCTTTAGTCACTTTTTTGTTTGTTTTTTAAACTTTTAACTATTAACAGAAATATTTTTTGATGAGGTTTTCAAATGCCTGAGTATGGTATGTAATTGCTTGAATATGAGCCTTTTTTCGTAATTTCTTATAACTTTTAAAAACAGAGATATCTTTCGTGATGTGGTCATCTACCCTAGAGTTTAATAATTACTGTCGGGGAATTATTCAAGAAATTATGGTAACTTGTGAACTCATACGAAATGTGTTCTGTTACAAATTCAAAACTTGATTGTGATAGAAATTTTAGATATCTTGCAAGAGTTTTGAGAATACTCAAAATCACAGTCAAGGATTTGTGTTCCTTCTAATGACTACCTCTCCCCTCTCAGTTATATGCTTCTAAAAAAAATAGCTCAATGGAGTACCTATGGTATGTAAACACAGCATTCCAACGATACTGTGATTATAATCTCTGTTCAATGATGTTCTCACATTAGTGTCAATTAAACATGTTTTTCTTTTTTAGAATTTGATTTCTCAAAGAAGGACAAGAAAAGCATAAGGAAAGTACGAACGATCATACTTATTGGCAAGTCAATTACAGACTTCTATCAAATGAAGAGTTTGTTGACAATTCATTCATTTAATCATGCCATGCAACCTAACCATAATTAATTGACATAAAGTACTCGATTTACAAGAAAAAGCCATATAATTGGCGCTGTTTTCACGCATAAATTCAAAAAGTAAAGTGGCAACGAAAAGTTTAAACTCGCGGAGAAGGGGTAAGGAAACTTGGTTTTGTCGTCAACGGAACAGGAAACCTGACAAGGTCTGACAAATGTTTTGGAATGGTGACAACCACGCTGGAGTGCTGATTAGATGTTTTGGGTCTGACGACTACCGCCATCTTATTTTCAAAATCCAAGGTTTTTCAGTTGTGAACTAATAAAATGTATATGTCACGGTATAGAAGTAATAGTCCTATCTACTTCTGCACACAATAGGTAATTTAATAAGTAACTTAATGAGTTTGTCGAGTTTCATTCAAAAGGCGGCATGAAAACCTTCGGGTTAAAAGTCACGCTTTCTTCCCATGACAACAAAAAACAACGAAAGTAATTACGCTACCTCTGTTAGCTGTGGCGGTCCAATACCAGGAACTTCGTCATTATCCCTCCCATCTTCACTGCTTTGCCCTTCCTTCGAACTGTGAAAACTAGACCAGTGGTCTTGCACCTTGGCGGCACTTGGGAAATCCACCAAGCATGCGGGGCAGATAAAACCTTCAAGGCGATCAGAGGTCGCCTTGCTAGCCTGGCTCATTCCATAAAATGGCTAGCATTTGTTCTAGTTACTAATCGACCGAGCAGCCATGCTTCTTTGGAACAGAAATCTCGGTGAACGTTCGTTTTAGTGGGTTGTGTTTTTGCGTGTGCACGCGCTATGTGACACGGGAGACCTTCAATGAATACGCATTATTCATAAATCACTTATAAATAGATATTCACAGGGGAGGGGCCTTTTATACAAAATTTAAAGCTTCAAAATTGAGACTTTCACAAACAAAATTTCGAAGGGAATTGTATTTGACGCTTGCTCTAGACTGGTGATTCATTTAGTTTTATTGAATGATGAATTAACTGTTTTCTATTTACCTTTTTAAAATAATCCTTCCCCTCCCCCTCTTTTTTTACGAAAATAGTATAAATTTCACGAATGACCTAGACAAGACCTTATCGACAACGGCGATAAAGCGATGAATAACACACTAGAACAGAACAAAGAAAGTCATACCACGGGCCAAAAAAACACGCATGTGATGAAAGGGAAAAAACTTTAATTCCTGTACTCGTGTTAATTTGCAGAAAAGTAAATAATGCCTATGTTTCGGGTTCACATATTGCGTGATCCTATGTTGCTAAATCAAATCATAAAGATGTTATAGGAGGGGTGGGGGTGTAGTGGTACAGAGCCTGCGTCCCATGTGGTCAGCAGATAAGAATCGATGTGTGACGTCATAGTGGCTGCGTCTCACATGAAAGTCTTGTGACCAAAGTAAAGCTTTTGTGCCGCATACATTTAGCTTTTGACCAATCAGATTAGAGTTTCTTTGAGATTGACCAATAGAATAACAGTAATTTGTATTCTGTTCCCGGTATTTTCACCTTCGCATATCACACTTGGCGGAAATATCAACACATCAACAACCTACAACATAGAGCACGTTTTACCGTTTCTGATCTCGCTTGAAAGAAAAAAGGGTAACTTCAAACAAAGGTAGAGTATATAAGATGTATTTCGTGTAGATTTTTTTCAAGAGAAAACGATATGATCGCCATGTTGTGCACCACACGGAACAACAACGCTAGACTGAAGTGAAAGAAATGAAATCTATGTTTGCCGGACCTTTGTTTGTTCGAAATCGTTTGATTTGTGGGGTAGTTAAGCTGAAATTTGACGGCTAATTCAACTGTTAAAAGACTCAATATCAACAGAAAATAATTTCTTAAGTACATGTTTTCTATTAGGAAAACAGGCGATAAGTAACCTAAGAAGTAAGTTAGGTAACTAAAGTAAGGTTATATAACGTATAAGTATACTTACTTATGTTAGTTATGTTAAGTAAGCGTTAAGTATAAGTACTTTTTACTTTCAGATTCAAAGTCTTTTAAACTCTTACACATATCGAAAATCTTTCAAATTTTTTGTTAAAGTTAAACTTCCAGGAAAAAGTTTTGTGATTGAAATTTATCATGCGCCATAAGTAATATATAAGTAAGTAAGCAAGTAAGTAAATGAATCTACCGAATAAATGAATTGATTAAATCTATAAGTGTTAAGCTATATATATGAGACCCCCAGTTTGTTTAAATTTGCAAATAAATCATATTATAGAATATAGTATAAATGCGAAGCTAAACTTCAAATACCTGTCAACTAATTTGCATTTTCCTTATATTTACTGGCTTGTTCTATAGAAACCCAGCTGTGAAGTTCTATTGTTAACACTTTGTATTCTGAAGCTCTCCTTTGTTTCTAGGGCAACAATGGAAGCAGTAATATTCGCTGTCCTGCTGTGCATCAGCAGTGCTCTCGCAATGCCTCCTATGGAACCTCTACAAGACCCAAACTGGAAGGCATGGAAGTCATTCCATGGAAAAGAGTATCCAAACAAGAATGAAGAAACAATGAGAAACTTTATCTGGCAAAACAACTTGAAGAAAATAGTGACACACAATGAGGGAAAACACAGCTTTAAACTGGCCATGAACCACTTGGGGGATATGGTAGGTGTACACACTAATATCTAGGTGTTAGACAACCATGTAATTAGGCAACCATCCACAAGACAACAGTCCTGAGTCATTAGGCACCTGTTTGCCTGCTTCCAGGATGGTAACCTTTGTACAGCAGGGTGCTTAGGGGGATCTGTGTGATTAAAGAGCTTTCTCAGTTAGTAAATATACTTCAAAGAAAACATAAATAATCAACCAGCAACAGCTCTGTTTGATGACTCATAAAAAGAGTGTTTCAAAATTCAGGGGCACAAATTAGATTAATAGCACCCTTACAGAACAAAGATTTTAATGTTGCTCTGAACAAGAAAGGGAAAAAAAGGTTGTTCATCCTTAACAAAATCACCCTTCCTGGCCCCCTGTTTCTACAAACCTGATAAGATGAAAAATGTCCGAAATCATATTGCTCAGTTTTCTAAAAGATTATTATTACAACAATACAATAAGCAGCAGTCTGTCTTATAACTGTTATTTCCATTTGCAACTGCACTGGCAACATTTCTTTGAAAAACCTTTTATTTCATAAAAGGTTGTCAGCCTAAATAGCAAATAGCAATCAATAAATAATGGCATTGGGGACCTAGCCCTTCTTCATTTTCAGTAATGCATAGGAAGTGTTATAATTTCATGATATTAACACCAGTTACTAGTGACCATGTAGTTTTATAATATAATTTCCATTGTAGACCTCATTGGAAATCTCCCAGACTCTGCTTGGCCTGAAACTTAAGAAGCATGCTGAATCCCAACCAAAAGGAGCGACTTTCCTACCCCCAGCCAATGTTAAAGTAGTTGACTCAATTGACTGGCGCTCCAAAGGGTATGTGACGCCTGTGAAGAATCAAGGCCAGTGCGGTTCCTGCTGGGCATTTAGTACGGTATGTTTGTAAACAGTGTAGAAGGAATGCTCAACAAAACACCTTTAAAATAGTATAAGGAATGGTTACCACATTGATTTCATTTATCAGAGGTTTAGGTCAAATCTAGGTTGGGTCTGCTCAGAATCTGTAAGAGTTTAAAAAAAAAATTGCTCCCTACATGGACCTGCAACATCCTCGTTTTCTTGGATAAGGAGGTTGAGCCAGAGGTCCTGTCTCCAATTGTGGTGCATTAATCTGTATTTGGCCTAGGTAACATGGCTTTATTTGCATGACGCAATACAGTATGATTTCCCATTTGTGTCTATGTTAGACATTGGAGCATGTCTTGAGTGATATATCTCTGCATTTCTCTTGTTCAGACTGGGGCCTTGGAGGGCCAGCACTTCAGAAAGACTGGAAAACTTGTGTCCCTCAGTGAGCAGAACCTTGTAGACTGTTCAGGAAAGTATGGCAACAATGGCTGTGAGGGAGGACTGATGGATAATGCATTCCAGTATATTAAGGAGAATGGAGGAATTGACACAGAGAAGAGTTATCCATATTTAGCCAAGGTAATTTAATCTTTTTTTTTCACCTTGTGTCAACCCTATCGAACTGGCACATGGTTTCTCAGGCTAGGAAGCACTTTGAGAGAATGGGATGTTCATCTTAATGTTGAGTTAAACCTGTTTCAATCCATACATGTCAGTCCTACAACCTACAATTTTATTTATAAGGTATTTAATACAGCATAATTTGTATTTTAAGAGTGATGAGAGTTTTGAGTGTTCAAAACAAAAACAAAAAAACAGCATTGTCACCCAAATTGATATTTCTATTTCAGTCAATTTAAAACAATAGGAAATTTAGACAAAAGAGCACTTTTTCTTGCTCTACATAATTCAGAAGCAGATCCAGAAATGGGATATAAGAAGGGCTGAACATAAGATTGTTACTCAATTTATCATTTTATTTAAATCAACAGCCTTTTCTTTTTTGATATTCAAAAAAGGTTATGATGTCCTTCCACTCCACCCCCATTATCAGCCCTTTCAATTGTTTCATTTGAAAAAGTCAATTGTTTCATTTGAAAAAGTAAACAAAATCCACACTGAAATCTAAGTAGTGCCATTTGCATTCCAGGATGGTGTTTGTCACTACAACAAGTCTGCCATTGGAGCTAAAGATACTGGCTTTGTAGACATTCCCACTGGGGACGAGAATGCACTTCAGCAAGCCCTAGCGTCTGTTGGCCCAATCTCGATAGCAATAGATGCCAGTCAAAGCACTTTCCACTTCTACCACCAAGGGGTTTATGACGACCCCGACTGTAGCAGCACCAGGCTGGATCATGGCGTACTTGCTGTTGGTTATGGAACTGACGATGGCAAAGACTACTGGCTGGTTAAGAACAGGTAGGGAGAGGTAGAGATAACCCTCTTAGTTCTAGTTACAGTATGCCTATGTGCTCATTGTATTTGATTGAATACTGTCAACTCTATACTATAGATCTACGTTTTTTACTCTTAAATACCAGTTTTGCTATCTAGTCAAGCTCGGTTTGCATTATGCTTTCTTGTAAGTGTTTACTGGTGTATATTGGTGTAAACTGATTTGAACTGTGTCAGCAAGCAGCTATAGTACCATTACCTTATGGTGTTGTACAGTATTTGTCCTTTCACTCTATAAAGTTATTTATCTGTCAACCTCTGGGCCTAAAATAACTAGAGATTGGCTCAATTATATTTTTCCCAAAAAAAAGGTAATGCTGCTCATGTATAATGCATAAAAAGATTCATCTGAACTTTAATACGACTTGTGGTAATGGATTGATGATACTGTATGTTCTTATTTTAGTTGGGGACCTTCATGGGGAGAAGAAGGGTACATCAAGATTGCCAGAAATGATCACGACAAGTGTGGAGTGGCCAGCAAAGCTAGTTATCCACTGGTGTAAACTCAGTACCCCACTGGAACTCTGTGCTCCATAAAGTTGTCTTCCTGGCACTCATTCCATGTATTATTGAAATAGCTTAGCCACCTGACAAGTAGCAATTGATACAAAATCAGTAAAGAAGGGAAAATTTCTTTCAAGCTGAATAATGTCATTATTTTCATTGTTGCTGTTCCTCTTTTAGTTTTTTGTTAACTGTTACTATTGCATGATGCTTTAGGATTTTGATTATTACATTAAAGTTCTATGAATAGAAGACTAAAGACAAGCTGTAAAAAGTGGGCTACTTCCTAACATGCATGTTGTTTGGATAACTAATGTGAAGTGGATGTATTTAGACTGTCTTTTGTAATTACTGCAATTTTGAGGAATCAGCTAACTCACCTTCATAAGAGACAAAATGCATTTTAGTTTCCATCAGTCACTTAAATTGCTTCCTGCCAAGGCATTTTACTTCAATGTGTTGACCACAGAAGTGAAAAAAATAACAGTGGCCTGGTGTATTTTTTGTATTATTTTTAGTCTTAATATTATTTAATATTTATAAGTTCTTTTTTAGTACAAATGCCAGAGTTACTAACAGTATAATATGGTAGTTATGAAAATAAAAGTCCTTGTTAGGCTATAAAATGTGTAGACAAGTTGAACTCCTCTGTGAAAACAAGTAGTTGTGCTGATGGTTAGAGCGTTAGCCCTAACTTTGGAGAAAACTGGTCAAATTTTATATAAATAAAGTATAACAATTTGAGCTAATACTACATGATTTATCTGGCAATTGAGAATCTAACTGTGAAATATGATAACCCCAGCATGACCTTAAAAAAACTGTTTTTTTGTAAGATTGTTAACAAGATCAGATGAACCAACATGTTCAACTCACTTGTGGGTTTCTGATGTCACTTGATACATCCCTTAATACCAGGGTTGATTACTGACACAATATAAATAATAATTCAAGAAAATGGCTTCGCTGGTTGATAATGTTCATGCTGAAGTTGAAATTTTACTGGCTCAAAATGTATATCCAGATGGTGATCCATCACTGGCGTAACACCTTCACTATACCAATTCCCACCATAAAAACGGGCCAAATAATCCTCTGCATTTCCTGGACAATTAAGAAATAAGTCTCCATATGGTCTTCTCTTCAAGTTTTCAACTTCGTCTTCAAGATAGTATTCATTTGGCCACCTTTTCCTTGGCTTCTCATGACATGGAACATATTTCCCATCTTCTTTTACCATCAGAAAAATATCACAAAAAGGGAAACGCCCCACCTTCCCAGGAGGTAATGGTAGCGAATTGGCCACTGGATATATCCTGTAACCAAAAGGTTTTTTATAGTTGACTATATCATAGCCCCTTGTCTCTAAAACTGGCTTCAAAGCCAATACTTTTTGCTCATCATTTTTAGAGATGCACAAATCTATATCGTCATCCCAGGGTATTAACCCTTTGTGTCTCACACATCCAAGGGTAGTACCACCATCAGTCCAGTAGTTAATTTGATGTTCAGTGAATAGTTGATCCAGGTCCCCTGCCATCTGGTACAGAGTTTTCACTATTGATGGTTTCGTGTAGCTCAGTGGAGTAATCCTCTCATTGCTCATCATGTTTGCCATTTCTTAATGTAAGACACTTTTTGCTATCTGAAAAAAGAAAACAATATCTTGTCAACTTACTATCATACTCAAGTTCAAGTTGAAATAACAAATAAAAATAGTAAAAAAATGCAGGGTGGGAGGAGGGGTTGATTTTTTTTGGGGGGGGGCTGCCTTTTCTTAGTAACTTGACTAAGAGTCAAATAAGCATACCTGTCAACCCCCCCCCCCCCCCTGCATCAGTCGGGAGTCACAAGATTTTGCACCCCTTCTCCTGCGTAGAGCACAAAGTCTCAAGAATCGTCATTTTGCCTATTTTCTATTAAAATATTTAAAACAATAATTCCCTTGTGCAGCACAATTTATCTAACACCCTCACGAGATCTCTCTCAAGTGGATTTGTTCGCGAGGTTTACCCACCCCTCCCCCAAAAAATAAATATACCCAACCCCTCCCCCACAAAAATTCTCAAGCCTTGAGATTTTCGGAGGTTGACAGGTATGAATAAGATCACAATCAAAAGATTGACTTATGCTATAGAAACCTGTTATAATCTAAACAGTTTTTCGATGGAAGGAGGGGGAACTAGGGGGAAGCATTATTTGTAGCCATTGTGTTCATCAAAATCCTCATGCCCCCCTTAAGGATAAATACAGTGGGCTTTGCCCAAGGTTAAATGTTCAATCAATAAAATTCAGTATGGATAGTATAGATAGCGAAGGTTTGATACAAATACAAGTGGTTCTATGTAAAGCATAAGCGCAATTTAGCATAAGTTAAAATCGAGGATGACCGTGCACTCCTGGGTCTAGACCCTGCTGCGGCTTGGGCGCCCCCGGTTATTCAGGCCTTGGCACGTTTGCATTATCTCCGAGAGGTTTGCAAATATTGCTCGACTCAACACTGGAATCACGTCTTTTTTGCCTTTCCCACCACACCCTTATGTGTGGCATGTCAACCAACTAGGTAAGTATATTTCACCGGAAGGTGTGACGGGTATCCCCCTAGGGAACAGGGAGCTGTGGCTCAGAGGCCTGGCTCCTCGGGTGCACTTGGTTAGGCAGTTACCAAATCCTATACCTGACCCCAAACTTATCAGATGATAAGTTTACCAGGTGAGATTTCAATATTCAAGATGGCGGCAATCAAAGTTTGAGAGATTAGGGTAGAAATCGCAAAGGCTCGTGGGTATTATATTTCGCAACTTGGGGCGCAAAAAAAGTTGCATTTTATAACTGGGCTAACACAGGTATCCCTGTAGTTAATTTTAAAGTAAATTAAACGGGTGACATTGCGGTGACCTGAGTAGAAAAAACATTTAAAAGCGGATAAGTACTGTTGACATACTGTGTATCGAAATCTATCGATAGTCTTAATATGAACGGCTATTGAAAGGATTTGAGGATCGATTAAAATCAATACTCACACAATCGACACGATATTTGAGCAACAATCGGACATTGAACTAAGCTTATTCGTGCAATGGTAACTGGATGATTTTTCAACACAAAAAGTAAACTTTTCATACTCACATCGACTTCTTTAAATAGTATCTAGGAATCCATCAACTAAATTGAATCATACCTGGGGCTCATAAATCATACAATAGAAGAATTGAAATGATATCGGCTAGCTATACTAAACAATAAAAGACTGGGACGGAGTTATGGATGTCACGCAAAAACGGAATTTCCAGAAATAAGAATAGCCGAGTAATGACCAGATAAAAATGAGCCGAATTTCTCTTTTTTCCGACTGATGATCCAATAAACAAAAAAGATTACCCAAAATACCCCCTAAGAACATTTTTATTTGGGCTTCCTGTGGAATACGACAATAAAGGACTGGGTGCTATTGTAAGTTTTGGCGGGGAATTTCTAAACAAAAAATATTCTGCCTAGGTAAAACATTACTTGGCTTATCGAAATAGATAAATGATGTCAAAACAAGGAGGATCACCGGTTGCAAACGAGTGGAAAAGACCTTCAGGAGTAATAAAGCTCAAGGTTAAAAAACGCAGAACACTAGAAACCTGCAGCAAGTCCAACGTTCTGAGACCATTGAATTCGACCAAGGAAAACGATGGCCATGTTACGGCGGTCAAACGGCGAAACCCTTTCGGTTGTCCTCCCCAAAAAAGACCCAATCTGAGAAAAGAGACAGTGGATGAAGAACATAATAGATTATTCCAGGCCCTGAGTGAGCGTACAGAGGCAGCAACTTGTTCTGCATCTAAAGAAAATGATTATAAATCAGAACAAAAGAAAATGCGGATAGCTTCTATGTCTTTTGAACAACAAACAACAAGTTCAGTTCCCCCAGATACTGATGATATTGAAGAAACTGAGGAAGTCGCTGGAAGCTCTAACACTATTCCTTTGGACTGGAGCTTGAAGACCAAAGTACGATTTACTTCCTCGCAGAGTTTCAGCTGGGTTAGTTCGCTTAAAAGCTCAGAGCTAGCAGAGGGAATATCGGATTTCGTCCGCTGTGAACCTAAAGAATTTGATGACCTTGATGAGAACATGGACTTCAATCAAGCAAGAACCTTGTTGCATAAAATATGTAGAAGTTGGGCTCACCCTTTTTTGCCATGGTTGAAGCTTTTCCCAAGAAGTAACAACAATGAAAAAGCTTTAGCAGAACCTAGGCAGACGAACACTCAGAGCAATGTTTTTGTTGACGAATCTCTTGCCAGCTCTCTTCAGGCAGACTGGGTTAATAGCTTTCATTCAGTCTTTAATTTGCTTCGCTGTGGGAACTGTCCATATTTCTTTATGTGCGCCAATCAGTGTACCATGCTTTTTCGTGCGGCGGGAATCTCTTCTGATGATGTTGATGTGTTGATGCAGTCATCACCCCAACCACAAAGGGGCTTCGAGAGGCTTTGAAAAATGAAGGTGTGTACAGAATGTTGGATATTATATGTAACAGCTGTCCCAGGCCCTGGGGGGACTCCGATAAAAACAGACAGGGATGATCATCGTCAAAATCAATTTTAAACCTAAGGCACTTTGATTGTGGTCAACAGAAATTCCAACCCCTAAGAGATAGAAAATTGGGTGTAGTTGTAGGAATTTTTAACCCCTAGTCTGATAAAACATTTAACACCCCCTAAGGAATAGAAGTTGGTCCAATTTTATACCCTAAGAGATAGCAGAATCTGAAAAATCCTTCAACACCCCCTAAGGGATAGCAGTTGGTCAAAATTTTATACCCTAAAAATAGGATGATCAACCCTGTCTATTTTTCTGGAGAGTCCCCCAAAGCCCAGTCATTCTTATCAGGTTTTCTGTGCTTGGAGATAAACTGATAGATAGGTAGATAGATAGGTAGATAGATAGATAGATAGATAGATAGATAGATAGATAGGTAGGTAGGTAGGTAGGTAGGTAGGTAGGTAGGTAGGTAGGTAGGTAGGTAGGTAGGTAGGTAGGTAGGTAGGTAGGTAGGTAGGTAGGTAGGTAGGTAGGTAGGTAGGTAGGTAGGTAGGTAGGTAGGTAGGTAGGTAGGTAGGTAGGTAGGTAGGTAGGTAGGTAGGTAGGTAGGTAGGTAGGTAGGTAGGTAGGTAGGTAGGTAGGTAGGTAGGTAGGTAGGTAGGTAGGTAGGTAGGTAGGTAGGTAGGTAGGTAGGTAGGTAGGTAGGTAGGTAGGTAGGTAGGTAGATAGATAGATAGATAGATTAATCTGATTAATTTGAAATATGGGTGTCTGCGCACACGGAATATAAATACTAACTTACATAAAATACAAATAATTACATGACTTGGAGAAATTCCACAAATTTAACAGTGACAAAGTCCACCAGCCTGTTAGTGTTGCAAAGGGCGGGTACGATCTTTCTATCTGCTCTTAAATTATATTGGTGTAGTGGCTTTGTGGTTCTCGATGAGGCAATCTGATGTAATGGATTGTCCCTACGTAAGCTTTTCATAAACTCTTTGCAGAGTTCGTCTCTTCTGTCCTTTTAGAGATCTGATGCCGGCCTTCATCAGGCAATCGGAGTATGGTACCACGGGAAAGATGATCTTAAGTGCTCGTTGTTGAATCCTCTCAATAGCATTGTGAGGCAGCGTGGGGGGACGAGCTCACCCACAGAATAGGTAGATGATTTCCTGTGACGTTACAACTCAGAAACCCATTAAGAATACCTAATTTCCGTGATTATTTTGGTTTGAATTTCCCACCGAGACAGGTCATGTTATCTCTTAACACAAGTCTCCTATTGTGCTATCAATAAAGCCATATTTTTGGCTGGTCCATTTTGTAATTTTATCTGTAAATGATGCAAAGGTAAACATGAGAGGCTGAGAGAGTCCCTTTAACTGGATTCTAATGTCAACAGGAATAGACTTCACCCTGCCACACCTAAGTACCCCTACCCATGGGGAGCCATCCACATCCAGTAGTGACTCAGAAGATGAAGCCACAAGTGACTGCGATGACGAGGATGATGCAAGTGATGGGGGAGAATGGTTAGAAAGCATGGGGCTAGGAAAAGAACAGTTCCCTACTTATGAACCCAATAAACTCACAACTACACAGACTGCAAAAATCAGAACTACTGACCAGAACCCTGCATCAACAGTTTATGTCAGGGGGCAAGACACTCGAGCACTCTTTAATTTTATATTGAACTGGAGAAGTATTGTCCCCAAAAATGGGCAGTTGGCTGGGGTGCCGCCAACACTACTGGCTCCTGTTGCTTTTGAAGGAGCTACGCTGAGGTCTCTCAAAGTGAATCAGGGAACTGTCAAACACCAACAGTCCAAAGGATTGCAACAGGTACACTTAACATTTAAAGCTCTGCTAACAACAGGTGTAAACAACTCATTTATTTATGTTTCTTACCTTTTCCTGCATTTTGGTTTGCAATAGTGTACTGCAAAAGTGTGTGGTTTCACTCTTGTCAGCTGCTGAGTATACACTAAAGAAGAACTGAGGAGGGAGAAAGCTGGAAGTACTTTTTATATGCTATTGCAAAACAAATCCATGAAAGGCATAGAAACATTAACCACTAGAGTGAAAGCTAATCCATGAAACTGCTAAGTGACAAACAAAACTCAAACAATCTTCATACATTATTAACAAGTAGTTTGTTTTTGTTGAATTAATTCTAACTACTAAGGAATATTATCTGTTGTTTTAGCTCTTCAGTTTGGAGATAACAGGCCCTCTGATGCCTTCAGTGGTGCATGACATTTGTTGCTTGATCAAGTCCACTCAGGAGGGTAGTTACCAAGCAGCATTTGTACCTCAGCAGAACTCTGTGGCCATTAACTTTGTATCACAGCCTTCAGTGACAGGCTCAAGGGCACTTGCTTCTCACAAACTAGGCATATCAGAGACAAACTGCAAATACTTTAGTCAGGAGCAGACTTTGAATAAGGCAAGTTTGAAAGAGTTGACATGTAAAAATGGGAAGTTTAGCTGGAAACAAACATCTTAGCAGTTCTGCATTCTAATAAAATAATCTTCAACTCAAAGCCCACCCAAAGAAACACAAGAAACTTTTTTCTATTCACATTTTATATTTTTAAAATAAGGTAATGCATGTGCAAGCTAAGCATAGAATTACAATAATGTTTTTATTTTATGTACACAGAATTTTACACTATACTTTGTAGCTTTAGAATGAGAATGAAATATACAGTAGTTGTCACAAATTTAGAGTTGGTGGTTACTCTTCTATTAGATCACAGCACGTGCTTTCACATTCTTCTTTTCGCATGCAGAGGAAGCATCATTGACATTCACGATAAGGTTCCTATTGACCTGTGTAGATGTGTTTTAGTTGTCCCTGAAAAAAAAAACACATAAAAACAATTTGAAGTAGGTGAACCTACTTAAATGTGACTCACACCTAATGCATACTTTAGCATATACTGGACTGGTTTTACCTTGCTTATAAGGGATATATTATAGCAGGCAATACATAGGCCAAACAAGTCCAGTTTAGGTAAGATGTACTATAAATTGATAGGATAATGGGAAAGTCATATTTTTTTATTATTAATTCGAACTAACCTGCTATCCTTTATTTACCTAGAATGCTAATGGTGGGTTATAACACCCCTGATTCAATCTTTCTTCTTGATGTGATTTCTGTTTGAGCTTGGGAAAGTGTTTGATTCAAACCCTGGTGGCATGTACCTTCAAGTGAGTAAAACACTTTCCTCCTTACTTGAATAATGTTGATTGCTGGTCCTTGCGTGGTTGCTGAGGGGGTTTCACTGTCGCTAGTATTCTACGGGCGTAATCAGTGGAATGGAGTCCTGCATTTCTAAGGGCTTGCTCTACCTTTAATCTTGGGTCACTAGATACCTGAATGAAAAGAAAAAAGGAAAATCTGAGAAAAGCTTCCATTACAGTAAGTCTTACACATCAACCCCCCCCCCTTGCTAAGGTGAAAACAATTTAATAAGCACCCCCCTTCAAATAAATGCCCTCCCAACCCTCTATCTCAAAAAAGAAATGGCTGAATCCGAGGCTTTTGACATGCACTTGCTACTCTTTTCATTATCAAACAAAGTAAATAAGGTAATTAATTTCTTTAGCTAGATAGGTAATTAATTTCTTTAGCTAGAATTTAATATTTTCTTTTGAGACATGACAGCAGTTCATTTAGAGCTTTTAAGCTCTTGTTTCAAAATTCAGACTTACTACTCTTCTCCAAATACTGTAGGTGAGTATTCTGTTTCAAATACTGTAAATTATTACCCAGCTTTATCAGATTACAGTAGTGCCCCCACCCCCTGAGAACTTTTCACCCCTAACCAAATCAGTGCCCAGGGAACTAAAATTTGCATTACACTATGTAGCTCAGTAAGAGTTTCCAACAAACCTTCCTATCCTCATAACCATACACAGTAAAAAGAGGTTTTTGTAACTCTGTTTCCTCATCATAGGCACTTGCCAGTCTTGCTAGGGTGGCCTGTCAGAGGAATAAGATATTAAATACTAATATGTAACTGGGAACAAACCTTTAAAAACATGAGAACATGTGTCTTCAGTATTTTATAAGTCATCAATACTATTAGAAAATCTATTTTAAAAAGAATGATCCACAATTTCAAATGTACAGTAAATTATTAAATTTGTATAAAATTTTGATTTTTCTATCCTCCTCCACAGGCATGTCAGGTGTTTTTTTTTTTTTTTTTTTTTTTACTTTTTCAGTATTTTTTTATGAATTGGGGTTCCTTTGACTGTGACTAGTTGCAATCCCTCTTTCCTCTAACTCAGGCCCCCACTTTTCATTGAACACGCAACAAATTTTCCCAAATCACTAACGACGCCTGCAGAGGAGGCATGTATTTCAATTGCTTTATCTTTTTTTTTTTTCATTAAATTGCAAATGGAAAAGCCAGCAAAAGTAAAGCATTTGAGCTTGGCCTTACGGTCAAAGCTGTATTATCTTTTCACAATCAATATTTTTATTATCAGGGTTAAATCTGTCTAGGTCTCATTACCTACACAAACAATTGAGCATAAGGCATGGTTTTATAAAAAAACAACTTATTAGCCTGTGACAGAGCTGACAGTCATGTGATGGTCCTATAACAAGAACTTACCTCTGTTTGTTTGAACACTCGTTCAGGATCATTTTCAACATGAACTTGAACCTGTAATGTAATATGTAAAGCAAGTGTCATCAGGTATCAATCACAGGATGAACTTTGATAAGGGTGTGTGCTGACATGCCTACGTAACAGCCAAGACCACAAACTGTACCATTGAGACCAAAAACTATACCATTTCTCTAAGACTGTCAAGTCTTTGCTCTTTCTCCCGTTCGGCCTCTAGCGCAGCTTCATGGGCTCTTTGCCTTGCTTCTTCTTTTTCCTTCTGTTTTTCTTCTCTGAACTTAACCCTATGATATGACTGACTTTACTTCAAAATGCAGTTTTTCATTGTATACAGTAGAATAAACTCTATCCCCTGCTCTTTCATATTTAAAAAAATGTATGAAAAACAAATTTAAAAAAAAATAACAGTAATTAAGCACATTAATGTTGCTCTTATTGATGGACACCACATAGATGAGGCAGCCCTTTAAAAATGCCAATTTCCAGCAAAAGTGAACAGAGCACAATTTCACTTCTAAACAATCCTGCTGGCACAGACTTTTTCCCTAAGGATGAACAGCAACCCACTCAGGCAAACCAAGCTTCTGTCTAGTATCTTCTTGTAGAGAGAACAGCATAATCAGAGCGTACAGTAGATTCCTTTGCCACTTGCCTTTCTCTGTCAAGCTTGGCTTGTTCCTCAAGTTGTGCTTGGATCTCTGCCAGTCTAATGGCCTCACGTTCTGCTTCCTCTCTTCTCTGTCTGGCCTTCTGGTCTTCATACTTTTGTATCTACAGTAGAACACCTCAATATATTACATTTTTGTCTGCATGTATGAGGAGGTAATAAATTGTACAGTACAAAGAGACACACTTGTAAATGCAAGTTACATTGTGGTGAGTTCTACTGTTACTTTGCATACATGTCTCAAAAACCCATTACAACATCATCAGGGTTCAGTAAGGTAAAAAAATACCCCAAATAAAAGAAATGAACCTTTTCATGGATTTGTTCTCTTCTTTTTGCCTCCCTCTCACGAAGAGCCTTAACCATTTCTCGTTCTTCTTCCTCTTTTCTGGCAGCGATTGCTGACTGAAGTCTGAGTGCTTCAAGTTTTTGCTCCCTGAATGCTAAAACCTTGAATAACAAAAAAATGTAAGTGGTTACACTTATTACTAGATAAAATCAGTAAAAAAATTTAGGAAAAGTTGATATTGCAGTAATGATGATGATGATGATGATGATGATGATGATACTGATTATGATGATGATGACACTTTTTGTTGAGAGAACACTCGATATCTAAAAGAGGCCCTATAAGTGTACCCAGGCTTTGCTGATGGGTGGGGTGGGAGGTGCGCAGTTATAGGTATCATATGGAAAAAGCATAATATTTAACAATCCCTCAAGAAATAGCTCGTGTTTTGGCAGCTCAGGATGGTGTATGCGGACTCCCCTAGGAATGCACTTCCCCAAACAAAAATAATATGCTCTGAGTTACAGCTAAAGAAGCATTTTCTAGGCTCACAAATCGGGTAAGGGGGGACTTACCTTTTCGTAAAGCTCTTGGCAAATTTGCTGCTGCCTTTGTCTAGTTATCTCTTTGTTGACGGCTTCCTCGTGGGCTGCTAAGGCTTCTAAAAACGTCACCTTGGCCTTCAATAGTAAATCTTCACGATCATTAGACCAGGCTCGTAATGAGCTCAAGCGTTGCTCATGGTAGAACTTGTGTGCCATCCACCATTTCTCATGCTGGACCTTTAAATAGCAGGAAAATGAATGTTTACTAGAACTGTTCAATATTAAAGGATCATGTAACAATTCTGATTTTGTTAACCCATTGACCCCCATGCCAGCCTGGGAGGAGTCAGTGAAATAAATCAACAGAAGGTTGAAATGGTAAGTTTAGGCTAGGATAGGATGCTAGGGTCATGCAGGAGAAGTCCATGGGTAATGAAAAGTGTGTCAAGTACCAGTTCAGCTCTAGTCTTGTGGGGTATTTCCCGTAGCATCCTATCAATGTAGAGCATTCTCCTGTTTGGTAACTCTGGTGGGTATTGCTCCAGAATACACATGAAGTGGAAATGATCTTCTTTCGTCCAACCCCCTATGTCAGAACTAAAAGAAAATGAGACAAAATATATAAATTTTTTGAATAACCTAACTGTACATATTGACGATTTCATGAGGGCATCATTTATGGTATAATGTTGGGTATATTAGAAGCCTTGGGAGCAACAATCCTGGTCAAAACTGTCGATGAGTGTCATTCACTTAATACCCCCCCCCCCCCCCCCTTTTCCCCTCTCAGCAATGTTAAAAACCTGGAGTAAATGCTCACTGTGTTAAATCACACACACCATTGCCTTGTGGGGGAGTCCAGGAAATGCCAGATTTTAAGGATGTATACAACATGTTTGTGAAGTTTAAATTGAAATATAGAGAGTAAGTGAAAAGTCAGCATGTTTCCAGACAAAATTTTGTTCATAGCAGATACAAATTATCAAACTGTATTTTCAAAAATTCTAATCCTATCAGAGAGACTCACAAAAAACAAACCAAATACCTGTCAGCACCAGAGTACTTGAGGGCCAGATATTCCAGGTAGGACTCATACTTCTTATCCAGTAAGAGAAACTCTTGCAGAACAGACTCACGAAAGTCAACATCTGGACACTCAAGGTTCAAAGCTTCTTCGGGGATACCAGTTTTAATTACCCGCACTTCCGAGGAAGGACCAGGAGCTACCAGGAGTTGAAAGGGAGAGCTCTCAAGCTCTGCTTCAAGCTGTCGCTGTTCATGCTCAAGTTTTCCCATCACTTGCTGTTGTTGTATTTTTACAGAGTTTACAACATCCATTACTTCTGCATGGTCGCGATCTGCTTCACCTTATAGAAAAAGAGACACATTACATAGATTGTGACACGATCATGAAGCATGGCTGCAACTAGAAAATGTTATCCATGGAGACAAGCCTCAATCATTCCTTGAATTTGCTATGTATTTGCTGTTAGGGGCATGTTATCTTTTATTTTATTTTTTCATTTTTTTGTGAAATTCCAACTCCCTGAAAAGTAGGATCATCCCTTCTTTTTTTTTTTGCTGATTTATCGGTATAGTTTGGCATACAGTCAAAGCTCTTGTAAGTGTTAGTGGAGCTGGTTGCTTACAAGAGCTTGCTCTGGGTGACCACTGGGTGTCAAATGCCAGAAATTGATGAGGAGAAGAATTGGAAATGGCAATTATTTTATGCCAGTGATTTTATGCTTTACAGACCTAAGATCTCACCTAAAATCAATCTTTCTCTGTTTTCCCCCAACCAGAACTGCAAATCCTCACGCAGGTCCCATACTGGGTCTACAGTCTTCTTCTTGAAATCTTTCATTTCCTCACTGAGCAAGTCTTCATAGATTTCCAATTCTCTAAAGAACTCTACAATTGAATGATAGCTATAAGGGCTTCCTGGGCGTATCCCATCCAGCTCGTTCTGATACTTCTTCTGCAAGCTTGCTAACTTGATTTGCTCTTTTGACCAGCATGCTTTGTGCTGTTGCAATAAGTTTTGCTCCTTTGTTTGTTTACGAGCTTGTGTAATCTGTTCAATCTTTTGCAAGGTGCGGTTCCCAGCTGCTCTTTTAATCTGGGTAAAGGCCTGTAGCTTGGCATAGTCTATGGGCTTGTAGCGACTGCTTCTATGGCCTTCTGTCACTCGGGTCACTAATGAATTATCTGTAATATAATTTTTGGAGTAATTTTATATCCATCAAACAAATCATTTGTAATTGATTGGTATGTACATTGAAACTTCTTTCCTACTTGTTTCTATAAAGAAAACACTAGAGATACATACTGTATTACCTGCAAGCCAGAAAGCTTTATAAATATGGATAATAAAACATAAGAATATCAGACAAAATTGAGAAAAAATTATCGGAGAAGTATTTATACCTGAAATAATTCTTTTAAATGGCCTGGAGATAAAGGATGAAAACTAGGAGACTGGAAATTACATACTGTCAACTCATCTGCGTTAGACGGGTGTCACAAGATTTTGGAGCTTATCACAAGCCTAATTTTTGTGAGAATGTTCATACATTCTCTGTATTCAGCCGCCTTGCTCTATTGGTTATTTTCACATATTTAAAGCCAAATTTGTTGCTGCGCGACTTCGGCAAATCCAAAACCCATGTCTCGTTTGGGAATAGTGTGTCGTTAGACACAAGCTTTGGGGCGGTTTCTCTGGCTATGATTGTTTGGTTTGATTGACTACGCGCTATTCCCAAACGAAGAAAGGGAATGTAAATTTTGGCAGGTCGTGCAACAACGAATTTGGCTATAAGTACTGTATTTCACCCGATTTCACAAGATTTCTGTCCAAGTTGGGTTATTAGCTATGAAACTAGGCCTGTGATTCATTCATGATATAACTTTTCTATCAGGACTTCTAATTGCCTTTTTTAAGATCGGGTGTCCATAGAGATAAACTGAAGTAACTATCTTACTATTAATAGCTTATCTGCTTATTCACTAGTCATTTGAAACCCCCACCCCCATGGTCCCGGGGAAGTGTGGGGTTGAGGTGGGGGTTTAGAGCACTTTTGAACGAGAATCTGCCCGAGGGGGTGGGGGAATTGACAATTTTGGACTCTAAGACTTATCCCCACCGTGGGGGTTTGGGACAAGTGAATAGTGTCACAAATATCATGTTAGTTTCTGGCTTGAGACTCTTCTGTAGCAAGCAAATCCATGTATCAGCGTGTGACATGCTGCACGGAGACATGTACAAAAACGAGTATTAATAAAAAAATTATGCCAGATGAAGATGATTTATTTTTCCATCTTTTTTGTAACTGTTATTTTCATAGTAATTGGAACAAATGTACTCGCTGAAGTGTACTGGCTTTAAAATATAAAAAAAACTTATTTCAGGTGACTTGTTGTCGGGTAGTTGGCTATAGTTTGCATCCCAAGGGGTAGGGGCATTAAACTGCTGTTTTGTCCCGAGGGGGTGGGGGCTTTTCTCGGTTTTTTACAGGGTCAAAGTCTAGCCCCACACCCCTCTTCGGGACCATGGGGGTGGAGGTTTCAATTGACTAGTGCATTATAAGCTTACTTTTTACAAAAACTAAAAAAAAAAACTAACCTGACGATCCTATCGCATCTCGATGGAAGTTCAGAAACTTCCTTAAATCTCTACCACTCATAACATCTCCACGATTTAATAACGACCATCAGCTTCCCTTGTATTTTATAAAATCGCGCTGATACCGCGAGAAAACAAGTTGTTGTTGTCAGTTGTCAACCAGCCGCCATTTTGATTCCTTCTCCTGCCTCGTCCCCAAGCAGTTCCAGTCTCCCGCGACTTTACAAAACCAATATGGCTGCCAACAAGAATCGTAAAGCTACTAAGCGTACCTTGCCGTCTAGCGGTACTTCCCCATTCGCCAGCAAGAAAAAAAGACCACAGACTGTAAGATGTTTTTCCTTTATTTGAGTAAATGCTGTAAGTTTTGATTTTCTTGACGTCTCGAATTGCGATTCAGCCCATTATAGCCGAAGACATCGACTCAGCCTGTAGCAGCCCCGCGTCTTATTCTACGATCGCTAGTGAGGTTACGATCAATAACAGTGGCAGCACTGTCCCCACGCCAGCCGCCATGGTATTCAAGGATCCAAATTTTGAGGTAAATATTTTTTTCGTTTTTTCATGTATAAAATGTATACTTCCGATATCTTTTAGCCGAATACGTTGTTGCGCGTTTGCGGAGAATTCAAATCCATTTCTCGTCTGGGAAAAGCACGTAGTCAATCATACCACCCTGACCAATCAATTTGCTTTCTTGTCTGGGAGTAGCATGTACAGTAGTCAATCATACCAACGTGACCAATCAATTCCCTTGCTGTGTGCAGTCATGTGGTTATGAATTGACAGGTAAAAACACAAAAGCCATCGATTGATTTAGACAATTTTGGATTCGCAGAGGTCGCACAACAACAAATTTGGCTATAATATGACTGCTTAGCGATGAGATCAAAGATTGATTTATGCATTTTTGGTAGCATTCTGGTATCAACAACTCAAAGAAGAGGATTTGGAAGAACCTCAAGCAAATCCTAACAATAGAACGCGGATTACCTTGGAAGGAGGATGACCCAACATGTAAGCAGGGGTCAAAGGAAAGATTTACTGAAATGGGGCAGATCCGTTATTCTTTCATGAAATTCTGAGAAAAGCGTGACAAGCCCTCCTTAGCTCACCCCTAGATTTGCCTATGTAGGGGGGGTCTGGGGTCAAGCCCTTCTTAGCTCACCCCTAGATTTGCCTATGTAGGGGGGGGGGGGTCTGGGGTCAAGCCCTTCTTAGCCCACCCCTAGATTTGCCTATATAGGGGAGGGGGTCAAGCCCTTCTTAGCTCACCCCAAGATTTGCTATATAGGGGGGGGTCTGGGGTCAAGCCCTTCTTAGCTCACCCCAAGATTTAATAATAATAATAATAATAATAATAATAATAATAATAATAATAATAATAATAATAATAATAATAATAATAATAATAATAATAATGGTTTATTACAGATTCCAACAATTAAGAGGCTCTTCTTCTGTAAGATACTTACAATTAACAATATACACTACAATATACACTACTGATAAAAAAAAAATTCTAATATAGTAAGTTCTAAGTTATAATATCTATATGCAATTTAAGAATATGTATATAAAATGTCGATTAAACGTGTATTCAAAGTGACTGTCTTAAGTCCTTCTTAATGTTCCTACAAAAAGCATTGTAGTCCGAAGTGTTCCTAAGTGATGGTGGAAGTTTATTAAAAAGAGTGGCAGCTGAGTGTTGGAAAGTTCCAGATTCTCTAGGAATTGAGAAAACAGGAGCAGCTGATGACCTCAAGTTATATCCAGTATCATTGCGAACACTTAGTCTTAAATATTCAGGAAAGCTATTATTGTATAAAGATTTGTGAGCAAGTTTTAATATATTAAATTTCACGTTCTCTTTAACTGGAAGCCAGTTTAATTTAATGACGTCTTCCAACCCAGCAAATTTCTTGATTACGAATCCAGCACAGGAATTCTGCAGGCGTTGAAGTCGCTTTTCCTGATATGCAGGCAGAGGATGGAATACCATGCAGGCGTAATTAAGTTTTGAGAGGACTAAACTCTCTGCTAGATGTTTCCTTACATGGAAGGGTGCCAGATTTTTTAGTCGACGTAGCATAGATAAAGTCCCATATGATGAGCTTAACAAAGAGTCTACGTGTGTTTTCCAGGAGAGATGTTGATCCACATGGACACCCAATAGCTTGGTGCATGAAATTCTTTCTAGCACAGAATCTCCACAGACAATAGCAAGATTCCGATCTTCTAAGTTATGATAACGTGCCATTTGAGGCGTAGAGATAAGCATCCAGTTTGTTTTGGAAGGATTCAGAGCCAAATTACTGGTCTTGGAATAGTCCTTCAGGTTTGCCATGATTTTGTTTAGTTGAGCTGCTGATGTATCCAAATCACTGGGCTTTGAGTGGACGTAAAAAGTGGTATCGTCCGCGTACTGAAAACAGTCACACTGTAGTTCAGACTGGAGATCCGCAACATAGAGATTAAAGATAACCGGACCAAGGATAGAACCCTGAGGGACTCCGAATTCCACTGTTTCCATGTCTGACTTTCTGTCATCTATTTGCACCATCTGTTTTCGATCCGTAAGGTAATTGACAATCCATAGTAGAAACTCCTTTGAGAAGCCCAGACAGTGCATCTTCATAAGGACAGACTTAAACTGAACAGTATCAAACGCTTTACTGTAATCTGCACAAACCATAAGCGTTACCTCTCCCCTACTACACGCACGTAAGAGGGCGTCACGGATTCCTAACAAAACACTAGATTTTGCTATTTAGATTTGCTATATAGGGGGGGTCTGGGGTCAAGCCCTTCTTAGTCACCCCAAGATTTGCTATATAGGGGGGGTCTGGGGTCAAGCCTTTCTTAGCCCATCCCTAGATTTACCTTTGTAGAGGGGGGTTGGGGTCGAGCCCTTCTTAGCCCACCCCTAGATTTACCTTTGTAGGGGGGGGGGGGGGGGTTCTGGGGTCAAGCCCTTCTTAGCCCACCCCTACATTTGCCTTTGTAGGGGGGGGGGGTCTGGGGTCAAGCCCTTCTTAGCCCACCCCTAGATTTGCCTTTGTAGGGGGGGGGTCTGGGGTCAAGCCCTTCTTAGCCCACCCCTAGATTTGCCTTTGTAGGGGGGGGTTGGGGTCAAGCCCTTCTTAGCCCACCCCTAGATTTGCCTTTGTAGGGGGGGGTTGGGGTTGTAGGAGGACAGCTCATCTCTGGCTTTCTGTTTGGTAAGGTGTGGCCAAATTTCCTGTGTTAGCCAAATGTTGTTTTCAAGTTTTGATAATTTTTTTTTTTTTTTTTTACATTTTAACAAACAAATGGTTGATGGGGTTAGTTTTTGTTGCTTTTAATTTCTCTAAATTGTTTGTTATTTGAAAACAGATGGTAGTACTCATAAAATGCCTTGGGTTTTTTTGTCATGGCAGATGGTAGTATTGATGCTCCACCTTCATTCAAACCTGCCAAGAAGTACTCAGATTTGTCAGGACAACAAGTAAGTGATTTCAGACAAATTGGCCTCCATTTTTAAATGGAGGCCAATTAAAAGTAGACAATGGCTGAGCGTCACTGGATGAGAGAAGTCTAGAGGCTCTGGTACCCAGGGTACATTGTCACCAGAGGGCCAACAGAAACCTCAACCAACAAGAGACAAAAGAATCTATTAGAATCTGTGCTATTTAACAGGCCATCCACTCTAAATTGTCAGTCACATCCTCAAAAAAACTTCCAATAAACACACTGCTTTTACAATATTGAAATTTTTTTTGTGATTTTGTTAAAAATCACCGGAAATTGTTACGTAATGGATTGGAAGTAAAATTGGTAACAATGCGGCTTTGAGTGGAGCTAGACTACAGCAAGAGAAAGGAGATTATGGTTTGGGGTTCTTGTTTATGTTCATGTGTGTTGAGAAATAACAAATCAGCCCATGCATCTATGCACTGCCTTTATGATGGTATTACAGGGTACTTAAAAGCTGCCATGAAGATAAAAGTCATTTTATTTATATTTGCAGTCCAAATATAAAGACCCCAGGACTGGTTTACAGTTCAGCACTTCCTCCGAGTTCTCAACGTCAAGGAATTTACCATCTGACATTGTTACTGGATATTTATCCCTACGGAAGGCAGCACCAACGTAAAACACAATTCTCTTGGGGGTGAAGATGACTTTTTATGTAATCTGGAATTAGCTGCAGGTACATTCTGAATTACATAAAAATGTTGTACAGGATATGTAGGATATGTTGTAAATAAATTATTATTTAAATTCTCAGATATGATTATTTTATTCTATTACAGCATCAGTAATAGTTGAAGTACATATTCTCATAGCAATCAACCCCTTTAGAATCTGTATTCAATAGAACTCCATCTTCTGCCTCAATCAAATTAGCCTCACTAGAAAACATGCAAGCATACTGGGACTCTAGGAGCTCTAGCATACTGTCAATGCTACTTGACTCTTGGTCCGCCAAGGGTGCAACACAACGATGAAGCTGATTGGCTAGTAAGATGAGCTCCAGCTCTTGATTGGCTAGTTCTGATTGGCTGCCCTGTCGTTTTGATGACGTAACTTGGCGATGCTGGTTTTGATTGGCCGATATCCCGGTGTTTGACTCCATTTGCATGTAGTGATCACCTGTGTTGTTATTGTATGGATGTGACGGTAAAGCCCCATTGTGTTGAGCGTGGTGCCTTTCTCCACGTGTAGGGATATCATAGTCACTGTATCTTCCCCTTACTTCAGTAATATCCTTGTTTTCACGAGGCTCATCTGATATACGCAAGTCTTCTTCTCCCATCGGCGATTCCTGCGCATGAAACGATACCCGACCATTCATCGAGAAGTCCCGAAATGTCATCGGCGATTCTCGGTTCGGAGAATCGCTTTGTATTTTCGGAGAGCCCCGATTACTCCTAAGGAAGTTTCGATTCGACTGCAGTCACCTTGACCTTCGAAAACACGAGCTACGAACTAAAGCCGTCACGTCCAGGGGCGTACGCAGGATTTTAACAAGTTGCAGTCAAAGCATTCAGAATCTGAATGAGGGCGTGGCCTCTCAACCCGCATCCCGTGAAGATTTCATAGCTCCCGCTTTTAGGTTTGAACTTGGCGTCAATGCGTCAGACTTTTGAGAATATTACACGATCCTCTGTCGTCCTCGATCTGACATAGGACTTCAATCGTCGCGTGGCACTGAACGACATAACAATATGTTTGGAAATCATCTGTAGACTACCATGATTAAGAAAATTATAGTTTTTATCCTCATCATGTATATAAAACTACGTACATTAAAATGAATGAGTAAACATTTGATTTTTTCCCCTCGTTATGAAAATAAGATCGCCAAATTTGTTTGCAGTCCAGTGACTTCAGGCCTATAGGCTGCGTACGCCCCTGACGTCGAAATCCCTTAGATCGTAACAAGATGCGAACCTAATGGACGTTGGGCTGGATGGTGCCGAGGAGATCTCATCCCTGACTTACGAGCTCGCGAAAAACCGCGACAATTGAGATGCCGCCCACTTCGCGTCCCTCCTACGACACAGCACCACGTGACACTCGATGCCAAGACCCGACGACGGGTTATCGTAAAAGAACCCAAAGAGTTTCGAGTGTCTCTGCCCCACCCTGGAGAATATGATGTTTCTAATGGGGAAGACTTTGACTTGGGGTGTAGTACCGGGAGAGGCGTCCGTGTTGATCTGTATCCCTCGCTCGTTCACCAGCATGGTGGACTTTAGCATCTTCCTGCTTCTTGATCGCGTCATGGAGTAGAAGCTGTCCATGTTGTTTCTCATTTCCTGTGCACCGGGGCTTGTGGCGGTGCTGCATCCGAGGTTCCGAACCGTACAAGTGTCCTCTTGCGACCCTCTGCCTCGTCTTGGGATGCACGCCAGAAGGCGCATCACACTTGTGATAATAATAGGAAGTCCGAAGTGGACGCCTACGCCTTAAATATGGATGGAATGTTAGCGGAAGGTTCATGGGACTGAAAAGGGACGATTGTGTAACACCCTCCTTTCGGCATGTTTATAAGTATCGCATGTGCCTGTTCCGGAAGGATCTGTTTCCATCGGCTGATTTGGGGAAGCTAATGCGACATTTTCGATTGAATGTGGTTGAAAAAGTATCAAACTTTGTTTTTAGATGGAAATCACATTATGTGCCTTCGGATATTAAAAAAAACAATAACAAAAGCGGGCCTGACAAGGGCTATTTAATAAAAGAAGTCACGCAGAAGTGCGCAAACTGTTTTGAAAACGCACTACCCTGGGTACCAGAGGCTCCGAGCTTCGCGGCTTCGCTCAAATCGTTGTCGCCGCGAAGCTCGGAGCTCAAATCGTTGTCGCCGCGAAGCTCGGAGCTTTAATCGTTGTCGCCGCGAAGCTTGGAGCTCAAACCTTTGTCGCCGCGAAGCTCGGAGCTCAAATCGTTGTCGCCGCGAAGCTCGGAGCTCAAATCGTTGTCGCCGCGAAGCTCGGAGCTCAAATCGTTGTCGCCGCGAAGCTCGGAGCTCAAGTCGTTGTCGCCGCGGAGCTCGGAGCTCAAATCGTTGACGCCGCGAAGCTCGGAGCTCAAATCGTTGTCGCCGCGAAGCTCGGAGCTCAAATCGTTGTCGCCGCGAAGCTCGGGGCTCAAATCGTTGTCGCCGCGGAGCTCAAATCGTTGTCGCCGCGAAGCTCGGACCTCAAGTCGTTGTCGCCACGAAGCTCGGAGCTCAAATCGTTGACGCCGCGAAGCTCGGAGCTCAAATCGTTGTCGCCGCGAAGCTCGGAGCCTCTTGTACCCAGGGTAAAGATGCACGCGAGAATAGCCAAATAATCCAAATACAGTGATGCATTGTTACTAGACACCATGGCCATTGCGGAGATACACACTTGCTAGATCAATGTGTGACTTTTACATCAATGTAAAAGACAGTGAGTGACTTTTACATCAATGTCAAATACAGTGAGTGACTTTTACATCAATGTAAAACACAGTGAGTGACTTGGCGACGTAAAATGATGGCTGCTAAAGAAGTGTAAAAAAACAGCAATTGAATACAGTAATTCAGTGACTTTTGGTCGTAAAATGGCCTGTAAAATACTGTGGTTGAGTGACCAATATTTTTGGGGGCTGGTCGCTACTTTGGGTAAATTTTTCGGCCACAATTATTATTATGTCGACAAGCTGTACTTGAAATTGAGTGAAAAACGCTCAAATTCACCAATACAACTGCTTTCCTACTTGCTTACTATAGAAACATATTTATGCTTGTTGCCTGGATTGATCTGAGGGGTGGGGGGGGGGCGCCTACCCTATATAACTGCCTACAATATAACTGATGCTGGGAGTACTCATATTCACTTTTTTTGTGAATGTGTAATAGCTACACAAACCAGTGTACGCTAAAATGTATGCGGTGTGAATGTGTAAAAGCTACACAAACCAGTGTACGCTAAAATGTATATGGTGTGAATAAAGTATGGTATGGTACGGTATGAACCGCTTCCCATTCACTATTTCGTTCTAGACAGATTTTCAGCCTGGGTTATACGTTTCACTCCACTCCTAAAGTACTATTTAAGCATATGGTATACGTATTTTCCTTAGAAGGTTAGTGTACAAATATTATCTCTCTTCTGTGAATGTACAGCTTGTGTTGTCGTAGGCAAAAGGCGACATCTCTACATCTACAGGCGACGTAACACCCGCGTCTAAGAACAGCTCAGCCAATAAGCATGCAGCCCACTTCGCATCTCTCTTATGACGGCACTCAATCACGTGACACTCTATTCCCAGACTCCCAGTGCACGACTCGTTATGGAAGAAAAACCCGAACAGCTTCGGCTTTTTTCCGGCGACACCCGAGTAGATGATCTTCCTAATCGGGAATACTTGTTTGGCAGTTGAGTCTTGGTTCTTGAGTTGGATCCCTTGGCTAGATACGGTCATGTCAGATTTGGGTTTAGACATGCGACTGCGCATTGTTGAATGCAGGGTGAACATGATATTACACATCTCGTGAGGCCCGGGGCTAGCGGAAAGACTACGGCCGAGATACCGAACTCGGCAGCTTTCCTGTTCCAAGGCGGGACGCCTCCACTTGTAGATGCACTCCAGAAGATGCATCGGAATCGTATTGCAACACGACTGGAGTGTGGATAGCTGCATTTAGAGGAAGCGAAGCATTAACTCAGTTATTTGGAATAGAGTGCCAGGGTAGCGACAGACATCGTTTATCAACACCCCCCCCCCCCCCCCCCCCCCCACGACCACCACCACCACCACCCCCGTACCCACATGTGTTTTAGGGTATACTTTTTTAAAAGGTTGCCCCGATTGTATTATTGGCTGTTGTACATTGACTGGCACCCACGGATGGTAAGGGGGACCGTTCGGGACGAGGAAGGAGGGGGGTGAACCGCAAAATTGTTTAAAGGAGAGCCGAAGATAAAAAAAAGGCAGAACTTTTAGAAAATCGCACTTGAATTTACACTGATACTAATTAAATAGGAAAACCGCACTTGTCGATCTACACCTGGCGCTAAGTCAAAGAAATGAGCTAGTCAGCCCCATTATGTTGTCCTTTCAATTGTTTACACTATACTAAAGATTTTTAAATAGTTAAAACTACACTCTGCGATGAAAGACGAGAAATGGCCCAACGCAGCAACAGAGTTATGTAAACGGATATTATTCTATTCAGGTAGTCACGCAATATCAAATGGCAACACTTCTCAGGCCTGTAGCCAGAATGAGAATTTTACCGAGGCAAAGCTAGCCACTGGATGATAAATCAAACAAAAACAGGTGTTTTATCTCATACTTTTCAATTGTGAAACACTAAACATCCAAATTTTACCGAGACGAGTGCCTCATTTGCCTCAAGCTGGCTACGGCCCTGCTTCTTGGCCCTATGGTGCACCACCAAGTCCAGCTTTCACCTTCCTTTCCATTTCCTCTTCGGGCCATCGCAATTAGAGATCTTTGGTAGGTAGTTGAGCAGTCATTTATATGTAATATGTTCCATATCTCACCGGGGGCTATGAGTAAGGGAGTAAGCCAAGCTTCTTGACTGTCAAGGTAGAGTCTCACATCATACCAGTACAAGTGATGATCGTTTCTCGTTTTCTCGGCAGCGGGGAAGTAATATTGAATGCAATCTTGGTTGTTTGGCGTTGGCTTCTGTGTGTAGAAATCAATATTTAAAGAGACAATCCTTTTTTTCATGTCCCTATTTGCATTAGGTGATTAAGCTCCTTGATTGGCATGAGGAATTGTATTTGTTCATCGAGCAATTTATTTAGTGCACATCTAATGTATTGCTTGTATCGCTTTGATTGACAAGTTCACGAGTACCTAGAATGAAAAACGCAAAACACCCCGGCATACCGTGTGATTGTGAATAAAATACGTCAGTACACAAAGCCGCCTTTCGAAGGAGCTGTCTGTGTGTGTAAGCGTGTTGCTATTGCGATGCGCCTGCGTCAACAAAAGAGATTGTATATTATATTCTTTTTTTATGAAAGCTTTTTTATAAAAAAAAAAAAACGTCCTGAGATTTCACCAAATTTTAAAAACATGCTAAGAACGTGCAAAGGCTCAGATAGCAGAAGAAATTTTATTTTTTAGCCCTGATGCGTTCTAATGCAGAATCAAATTGTGCTCATAGTAACAACCTTATTATTAGTATTGATCATTAGTGTAATTCTCTTCCTAATAATTCATTGGGTATTCTATTCTATACACTAAAATGTTAGAACATCGTTAAAAACATATTCAGCACGAAAGCCGCATTGTCACCAGTTCACTTCCGGAGGTCCGACAGAAGCCTCGACCGTTAAAAAGACAAAAGAATCTATTAGAATCCGAGATATTTAACATGCCATCCGCTCTAAATTATCAATCACATCCTCGGAGAAACTTGCAATAGACACACTGCTTTCAATATTTTGAAAAAATTTTCGCGTTTTCCGTTAAAAATCATCGGAGATTGTTACGTAATCGAACGGAAGTAACCTGGTTACAATGCGGCTTTAAAATGTCCCAAAAGTAAGAAGGGCCCAGCCTCAACTGAAAACTAGACCCTGTGCGCACTGCAATTTGTTTGGGCCCTCTGTTGTGACATGTATGACAAACATTCTACTGCCCACCACCTTTAGATATAATAAAAACGTGTATAATCTCGTTTTTTATTGTATATGCCATATCACAACAATGGTTGGGGCAAGTAAGGTAAGAAGCATCATCTCTTGAGGTGGGGTTGGACTCGAGGTGTGCTACATTAAAGTAGATGGGGCTGATTGTCCTATCTTTTCACGGTGTAAAAATCTTACAAATAATATCCCCGCAGCAGAGATAAAATTCAGGAAAACTGAGAATGTGAGAATGTTAAATATTTCTTAAACATTTCTTTGGTTCACTGCCCTCAATGTGCTATCACTTAGTGAGCCAAATTGTATTAACAATATAATTTAGATTAGGTTTATTATTTCATTTATGTAAGTGTAAAGTAAACAACAATATATTTGTATGCTATAATATTGTTTAATCATCTATAATTTGAAGTAAATGAGAGGGCTATAGAATATCCAGACTTGAAATTATAGCTTATACATAATCTTAAGGATCGAGATCAGCAACACAACAAAGACATACCTGTCAACTCTCCCCTATTAGGTGGGAGTCTCAAGATTTTGGACCTCTTCTCCCTCTCTCCCGCGTGAAACACCAAATCTCCCGCTTTTTTGCCATTTTTATCGCTTCAGAAAAATCCTTGTAACCGACATTCTACATTTTACCTAATTCCTATCAGTAATTCCTTGCGCGAGAGCTTTCTGACTAGCAAACGTCTGCGTATTGGCTACTCGATAGCAGGAAAAAGCGGTGCTTTAGCTTCCGAGCCCCATGTGACGCTATACCCCACCCCTCCCCTGACTTACAGGTTTACATGGTGATTAAGAACACGGTAGCTGATTTTAATACCATGTACATTCAGTGTCAATCTTTTGCAGGTAATATATACGTTACCTAAATGTGCGGTTATTTAATAAAGATGGTAGTAATGGTACCACCATAACTACCAGAATCTATTCTACTCCGCCTATTCTTCCAAGTGAATGATTGGCTACTCCCTGATCTTAGAGAAGTAAAATAAAAAAAGGATTTTTGGTGTTAATAATGGAAAGTGCGAGATTCTCAGAATGGTAGTCGTAGCACGAATGCTTTTGCTGGAGAAAAAAGGCTTCACGTGCACATCTAGGCCAGTCAGCGAATTTTGCGCCAAATAGTATTAAGTTGATACTATACTACTGTATTATGGCTTTAGGAAAGTTGGGCGATATCAATAAGAAGGCAAGATAAAATAAAATTCCGATTTTTTTTAAGTAAAAACACCGTGAATCTAATAAATGCCACAGGTAAACTATTTCCCCTTTAATTATTCAGCGGCCCAATTATAATCAGGTAAATAGCAAGGTACCTGGAAAACCTGTGATTACTTTCTCGATAGTAATAAACGTGCCTTCAGTCAAGAACCACATCATAGCACGATGGACGACGACCACACAAGCAGTCAGAGGACGCCCAAATGCGCGCGATGTAGAAACCACGGGGTGTGTTCCTCGCTCAAAGGCCACAAGTACTACTGTAGATGGAGAGACTGCCTGTGCACCAAGTGTCTCCTCATCGCAGAGAGACAGAAGATTACGGCGGCCAGGGTAGCGCTACTACGGTACCAGAATACTTCAAGCTGGCAGCATATGCCCGGCGAGAGGGCTGGGGAGCTTAGTGACGAGTTTATGCCGCCCCTGCTGCTTCGCGGGCCCGAGAGAGCAGCGAGCGCCTTCCGACAACCTGACATACCAATGACTCAAACGATAACTACAGGCAAAACTCACCAGGGTACGTCTATCAGTATTCTCTAAAGATAAACATTTCATTTATGGAAACGTTGAATAACACCGCTATGTAACTAGGGGTGGGAGCAAGGGAGTGTGTGTAATCAAAACAACCATCATATGACCTCTAAAGGCTTGTAATACTTAATATCATAACTAGAGTAACACAAAAGAGTACATGTCACCCGCCATGTAGAACAACATGAAAACGTGTTTTGTTTATTCATGGTGGATGTTATTTGACTTTTTTTAAAACGGGTACAAACTTTTTTTAAACTATATATAGTGAATGGATAATCAGAGAAATTAATCCATTAATCAAGGTATTTTAAGTAAGTAAAATGTCGACGAATGAATGCAAAGATCAATAGAATTGTTTAATGGAAATTTCGGAAAATAAAAGTCAAAGGCTATACGTGGAATCGGTGACTTGATTGACGTCGGTCAAGGACTTGTTCAAATTATTTTAAAAATTCTTAAAAAGAAATGACACAAATACTTCCTTGAAAAATAATGTTTGGATTGAACAAGATTGAATCTTTTGGCAAATTGATAAAAAAAACTGCATACGGCATCTAACCGTTTTTCCCTTAAAGGAAATAAAAGCTTTAAGGATATTGAAACTTTATAAACGTGAAAGATATATTTTATTTTAATTCATTCATAAATCATGATTATTAAATCAAGTAATAACATATTCTATTGTGTAATTTTTGTTTAAATGTGGTATAAAAAACAGGTATAATTATCTTACTGTGTCCATCAGGCACATCGTCAAAACAAAAGAACGACAGAAAATCTATTTTTTGTTACCTTCAAAGTTATCCCAATTAACCCATTTTTACAAGAACGGGTGGTGAAAGGGTGGTGAAAGAAACCAGAAACGTGTTTTTATCACTTTGTCACTTTTATCTAAAGGGATACCAAAACGACGTGCATTCGTAGAGGGCAGGAAATGAAAATGAAAACAAACATTATATAACCTCTAAAGGCTTGTAATACCTTTTGGGGTTGATATCTCATGATTAGAGCAGCACAAAAGAGTACAATGGGGGTGACATGAAAACATGACATGTTCATTCGAACGTGACCCGAAAAACTTTTCCACTCAATGTGAATTGACAGAAGTAACAGGTGCAAGCTAAATAGAAAATAAATGGATAATCAGAAAAATAAATCCATTAACAAAAGGTCAAATTTAAATGTTTTTTATATAATAGATGTTTTTGTTATTCAAAGACTTTATTGTAGTTTCTTGGTGTTACGGAGCACCAGCACCAAAAACACAATGAAACAAAAGCCAAAAACAAAGACCTTAGAACGAGACAATAGAATAGAGAACAAAGGCCTTGAGCACCAAAAACAAAGCTCTCCGTAACACCAAGGAATACCCGACTTTATTCATGTTAATACCCGTGACAAAATAAAAGCCGGGGTGGGGGGAGGGAATATGCGAGGATATTAATATAATTTTAAATGCAAAAATAAATATAAAATTGTTGGAATTTACATTTTGAAGTACGGTGGATGGATGAGATTGAATCGCACTCGATCGACGTAATTTAGGTATAGAGGTGTACACATTCTGACTAAAATATACTTTCTTAGCTGATAGCTACTGTTGAGTTTTACGTTGAACACTTTCAGAAAATATAAAAATTAAAAAAAAAAGACTTAATGAACACGATAGATGACTTGACATAATTTATTGCTATCATTTCAACTTGTTCTTGAAACAGAATAATTAATTTAAATAATATTTTATTGTAGGAAAAATTGAAAAGGCAAAGGTATCTGATGATTAACAGGCAAATCGTCAAAACAAATGTACGACAAGAAAATCTCTTGCGGGTGATTAAATCGACCAAAACCGTGAACAGTAATGCTCATAAGGAAATGACTAGAAGGGGCGTGGCTGTACCCCCCAGTTTTCTAAATGTATCTGTATTTCGCCCCCTCCAAGATTTCGAGGTCTGTTAAGGCCCTGATCCCCCTGTTACTGTTTATCTAAGAGGTACTTAAACAAACATCATTTTCCAGACGATATCATTGTGCCTCCGATGAAAAGACCGAAACTTGAGAAACCTTCCACTCCAGATGAAATAGTCACAGAGCCCTCCAACGAATTTAAGGGTTTCCAGGTGATCCAAAGTCCTACAAACCCACCCTTCCCTACAGAGAAAGACAAGAGCGCAACACCAAGTATCCATCAAGATCAGGGGGGGTCAAACAATGCAAGGCTTGACGAAAATACGCTACAGATTCTACACCAGCAGCTCATGTCTGTAATGCACTATCAACGCCGCACCCCTCCCCTGTCAGTTGACCTTCTAGCCAAGATATTCCCCTCAATCGACCGTCGTGTGCTTGGGTTGTTGCTCCAAGGATGTGATAACAATGTCGTCCTGGCGATAGAATGCATCGTCAATAATAATACCACCTCATCAGGCCGCCTCTTCGAGTTCGAAAGACATGCCGCAGCCTCTAGTGATAGCCCCCCTGTCAAGTTACCAGAGCAACGTCCAATAAGAAAACGTGTTACGCCACCTAGGTTAATCTCTGACGCGAGGGGCGTGTCCCACGAGGAACTGTTCCCAAGGTTTCGCCGACCGGGCAGTAGGGACTGATTCTGGCACTGCCGAACAATTTGTTCGATCTTTTTTTATTATTAATTAATTGTTTTAAAAGAATGTAGAAGCCGGAAATTTCGAAGAACGATGTATAAATAATGGATTTCTGAATATATGACTTTATGTGTGACTTTGAGGGTGTTACCACCCTCAAAGTCACACAGGGTGTTACGATTTTTTTAGCTTCGATTTGAGGGGTCTTAAATTTGTTATATATTTTTTGAAGAGGTATTCTGATCAATTTCCGATCCTCCTTAAAGTCTGGAATTTCACAATTTTCTTGGGAGAGCCCCTTAGACAAAATAAGAACATATATGTAATGCGCATTCTGCTTGCACTTGTTTGGCTGGCACTGAAAATCGTTACCGTAACCCCGTGTGTCATTTCTCCGTTTATCTCTTGAAGCTGTCGTTTTAATAATTTCTACATGATAACTGAATTTCCCTCATGTCAAAGTTATTAGATTGGGGTAAGGAAAAGATACGCAAATCAGAATTTGGGTGGGAAAGAGGTCATGGCCCTTTTTTTTATTTAGATTTTTATAGTCTTAGCATTTTAAATGTTTGAAAATGACAAAATTTTCACGTGGGAGCATGAGCTCGAGCGAAATTTGTCCTAAACCTATTTAGTCGGGGCTTTTCGAGCCTCATTATGACGTCACATAATCACATAAATGCGGCTGCAAGATATCGAAGAAGACCTCATTATGACGTCACATAATCACATAAATGCGGCTACAAGATATCGAAGAAGACAGTCGAATTGCGCTCGAGCTGTAGAGAAGAATACTGCTCTAAGCTGCAATGACAGCTTTAGGAGAAACGTAAGGCAATGAAGCCCAAAACTCGACGTAACGCATTCGTTGGGGAGGGATTGGAAGAACCCGAAGATGGATTGGAGCCGGAAGAAGTCGAGGAGTCTCATACGGAATATCATTCCGAGGAGGCTCAGAATTCCGAGGAGGCAGATAATAAATTCATGGGGTTGACCCTCACTAGCGAGCAAGTTATGGGTAAGGTTCACGTGCAAAACAACTCAGTAACGTCAACAACCAATATAAAAAATAGTCCCGCAAGGTGGGCATGTAGAACTGCAACAATTATTACAGTATATGCACACACAGTACATACAACATATTAAGCACAAATCGTTTACAAAAAATTATTATGCGTCTACATTCGACCTCGGTCAGCATTTTCAAGACTTCGGTAAAGGTTGTTCTCCCTGTCGGCATCCATCTTTCGCGCGTACTCTCGCTTCCGATGCCACCTTACGGTCTCTCGACCGCCCTGGGTCTCTGAGGATGGCAAATAAAATATCATAAATTCATTTATTCCTCTTTAAGCCTTCAAGGAGGTGTTCGACTTGTTTGATAGCAATGGTGGCGGCACGATTGACGCTGAGGAGCTAGATCTTGCATTGAGGTCCGTGGACATTCAGCTCACCCAGGAAGAGATAGTTGAGGTGTTAATGGCAATGGATAAAGATGGTGAGTATGACGAGATACCCAGGCGGGTAACTAAAAAACGCCTAAGAAGTGTTTAAGGTAATTGGAAACTTGCTCACATGTCTTCCAGATGACAGTGTAAGATATTTTCACAGGAAATGGCGAGATCGACTTTGGAGAATTCCTTCACCTCATGACGAACACAGAGCGTTTCCTTGAGGGTTTTGGTGAGTTCATTTTTTACTATTATTTGCATCTACCTTGCAGCCAAGGTCAAGTCTTTTTTCTTGTGCTTCCAATCCACGTCATTCACAGTGCTGATTGGTCGCATCTTTTCCGATATATGTCATTCAAACCGTGCTGATTGGTATCATCTTTTCCAATCCACGTCATTCACAGTGCTGATTGGTCGCATCTTTTCCGATATATGTCATTCAAACCGTGCTGATTGGTATCATCTTTTCCAATCCACGTCATTCAAACAGTGCTCATTGGTAGCATCTTTTCTAATCAACGTCATTCACAGTGCTGATTGGTCGCATTTTTTCCAATCAACGTCATTCACAGTGCTGATTGTTCGCATCTTTACCAATCCACGTCATTCACAGTGCTGATTGGTCGCATCTTTTCCAGTATACGTCATTCAAACAGTGCTGATTGGTCGCATTCAACGTCATTCACAGTGCTGGTTGGTCGCATCTTTTCTAGTCCACGTCATTCACAGTACTGATTGGTCATTTGTTCTTTGATTCACAGACACCAACTGCCAAAGTAGCCGGAAACGGAGGGAGACCACGCTTTTTGAGGCTCTGACGCAATTTATGAAGCGTTCCGCCCTGCATTCCATTAACGAAATTGTAGGGTGCGTACACATTACCCTCGGGAACGAAATACCTGATTTTATTCGTTCTTTTTCCTCCCCGTCCTCATCCCAACTGCTAGCTCGAGCTGTTTGCATTGGGCATTAGCCTGACCGAACGTAATGCTTTTAGCACGCACAACTTATTGTTATTACCGAAAAATGAAAGACGTGCGCTGAGCTATTTGTTGGAGATGTTCGTGTTTAACATTGTCATACGTGAAATCAAGACATGACAGTGGTTAATAGGTCAAGTCTGTATTTAAAATAAGCGCCCCGCACAGAATAACGCCAACGTCGCTTTACTCCCAAAATAAGCACTAAACTAGCATTAGATGCTTTTGATCTCTCTGCCCAGGTTTTACCATACAAGGTACAAGAGGACCCAGGCTCCTCATGTAGTAGGGCACTACGCAGCCGGAGCTCGGTTGATCGGCCTGACAGAGACCCAACTCCGCAAACACATGGAAAAGTTAAAGGCCAACCACGCAGCTGGCGATGAGAAATCCCCGTATGCAGAGCCTCTGCACATCGTGTTCGGTACCACATCCAAGAAGAAGAGAAAAAAAAGAAAAGTGGATTCCAAAGAAGTTGATCTGACCGGTCTGGTGCAAGGCCGGCGCGATACCGCTTGTGGGCGAATAAGACTCCAATTTATGACTCCTGCTTTGTTTCAAAAGCCGTCTGAACCGCCGACAGAGAACGGACAGTCAGTTGCAGCTAGAAAGGTTAGGCTAAAAAGGGGTAAAGAGGGCGGGGTTATCAAACAGTCAACTGAAGGGTGAGGTTACCAAAAAGCCTAGTGGAGATAAGTTGAAGTAAGCTTTGATCAAACAGAGATGAGAGCTAATGAGAGTCGATGAGTGTTCAGCTCTTTCTAGCTCTCACAGGGTTCGATCAAACAGTTTTTGAGAGTGCAGTGGCATAGCCAGGAAATGTAAAAGGAGGGGGCCCAAAATGCCCAAGGCATTTTTTCCTGTATTTTAGATTATATCTCATACATTTACTTTTTGCTAGAAGGGGGCCTAGGCCCCCTGGGCCACCCCCCTGGCTACGCCCCTGGAGTAGTCAAACCAACCTGTGCTACTCTCATGTACACAAGCGCGCACTGCACACATCCTTTCAAAGGAAAAACGAGTTCAATTGTCAGGGAAAAACAATTATTATTATTAATAATTACTTTACTTCATGATTAAAATCTGAATCGGAAATTACACGTTAAATTCCACTTATGAAAACTGCGGACCGAAATACTCTTATCAACTCTATCATCCGCGCGACCAAACATGGTGGTGAAGGGTATTTTCGTGAAACGAGATTTGGCCATTTTTCACTGGCGAGAAACGTGAAATTGTCCACTTTAACGTCCTTGAGACGTGATTTAACGATTTTTCGATCCGTGAAACGTGAAAGGGCCATTCCGATCCGTGAAACGTGATCCATACCCCCCTTTACCACCCTGATCAACTCTCATCAATTCTCATGTTGAATTGGAACATTTTCAAAGTGAATGATAGTCGGTGAAAGCCGATGAGAGTGCGTAAGAGTGCACAATCAAACGGACATACAAGTTGAAACTCTCATCGACCCTCATCTCCGTTTGATCGAGGCTTAAGGTAGTCTGCTGGCAGACGTTTTTAGTGCCAGTCACGCAACGCTTCCCCCCCAGCGTTGCGTGACTGACACTAAAAACGTCTGCAACCAGACTAGGCTTAAGAGGCCATAACGAACATATTCTTATTCTGCTCATTCCACAGGCAACAATAAATAGTACTCTCCCTCACCGTCGCAATAAGCCCCAGCCTAAGACTTACAAGCGTAATGGATGGGTCGCTCAGAGAATTCTACCATTTGCCGTAGAGCTTCCGATGCCCAGGCCCAAATGTACCAGCAAAGTGAAAAGTGCATTGCTATCACAAAAACTCACATTCGACGACCTTCCAGACATCAGAGACAAGGTGAGATGAAACAAAATGACTGTGCCATCAAATATTTGACATAATTTTGAAAAGCCAAAAATATATATATATATATATATATATCAATTTTGTCGTTTTAATGCTCATGTAGAGCGGGTGGAAATAGATGAAAATAGGCCAACTAGATCCTCACATCTAACCTATTCCATCTATTTATAACACTTTGTAGGAGTATAAAGGAAGATTTTAAGATTCGTTACGCAATCACATTTTGGTTAAATGTTCCTAATGCAAGAGTGCAAGCAAAAGAACCTGAAAGTTACTCTGAAGCTTTTCTTTTAGACCTTAACCCATTAACTCCTGGCTATTTTTGAGCTGAATTTACAAATAAAACAGACTGAAAACAAATACCTCCCCCCTATTCTGAGTTTTATACAGCCCGTCAAAGTCAAACACAGCTGCACCTAGTCAGCGGTATCCAAGCTTTCCAACAGTGCTTTGCGGTCCCCACTTTTAATCCCTTGTCGTTGTGCTGAAGCCAGCACAAGTTGATGGTTGCTTGTATTTTTCATCAAAAATACAGCTATTAGCATATTAGGAGAGTGTCTCAGGACATCATGAAGTCTTTTGGGGCATAATTGATTGCTTTGCTTATGGATATTTGCAAGCAATGGTGGATTCATGATGATTTTTTCTTGTTTGGCTTTGCCTGGATGAGAAAATAATTTTCTAATGAATCACCACAGCTCTCCTAAATGCTGTCTTTTCTGAAACCAAATTGATTGCAAAATTGTTTACACTGCTATTCTGGGTCTGTATGACCTGGAATTGATTTGTTTGGCTTCGGGGTGAAAAAACCATCTGACTTTGGGGGGAGGAGTGTTGACTGGCCCTCCCCTCGTGAATTTTTCCCTGGATCTCCCAGAATGCTTTTCAATCCGTAAAGGCATCTCCGTGGTTTTACAAGCCTTCAAGGAGTGGACATTGTGTTTTGAGGCCATGGAAATGAACCTTGAGGATCAGAATAAAGGTATCTATTTATGTCTTGAGCTGTGTTTGCTGATCTCTCTCCCTTGTGTTGTATTTTGAGCGTTTTATTGAGAGGGGTGATTCTGCTTTTCTTTCCTTGTTCGATTTGAGATTTGTCAAAGAACCTGTGCTATTATTTGGCTAAAGAGTAGTTGCCAACACCTTGGTTGGATGCATATCTTCAAGACCATTTATCCCTTAGACTGATGCCTGAGTATTTTCATCTTGTTGTGTTTAGTTTGCATTTATGAATTTTTTGGGTTGTGTGTACTTCTCAAAGCCGGGACAGGCCGGTTGAGGGGTCAATGTGTTAATGTATACCATATTAACAGCCTTTGACATCATCACCATCACAGGTTGCAATGTCCAAGCAAAAGTATTTCGAGCGTCTCCATGACCGAAAGAGGAAGGAAAGAGAGAAGCATTGGGAAGCACTGGGGCCATCACACATCCACTCTGACGTGCTAAGGAATTACTTCCGCATTGCATTCCATGCATACACACCATACGCCCACATAGACAAACCCAGGGTACGACCTGACACGTCAAGGAACTGCAAGCAGCGCAGCAAGTCAGTCACACCACGCAAGCTACCACACGTGGAAACCAAACTGCGTGCAACATCTTCTTGTCACTAGGGACAGACACCTGACACAGTACGATGGAGTGGTGCTAACCATTTTATTGAACATGAAAAAAATGTCACAATCTCTGAATGGGACCCTACAGGGCTATATCACACCAAGTGCAATATAACATTGTATTGTGGCAACTTTCGGAGATCAGCCCAGAATTAAGATGGCCATGTAAACAGGATACTGCTGAGTCTGTCACAAATGGTATGAATAAACAGCTGGTATTGCTGGAGATTATGTTTGCCTATGCGTCAATGTTGCTTACAAGTTAGTAAACTTGTCCTAGTCATCTCATGCCTCTCATGATTCAAAGGTCATATTTCTTCTTTTTTTCATTAAAATATCAAAAGTCTGTTGTTGTTTCAAGATTCAAATGAAAGTCCTTGAGTTTTAGTAGCAAATCCAGTAAAATGTTTTGAATAAAGTCAATGGTACCAAGTCAGCACTTGAATAAAAATTCTTATCATGGTATGGGGACTGCTGATGAAGTTTTCAATCTGCTTTTGCTCTTCGTTTTGTTTTAGCTACATTTGATTGTCTTTTGCCTGTTGAGAAATAAGGGTATTTATATGCAATTGTTGAAAATAATGCACAAATTTTCATGCTTCTCACTTTCCATCATGTTTTCAATAAACAAACTACTGAGAGACCTGAGAAGTTGCATGGGGTGGACTGGGGGCTAACACACCATTCTTTCTTTTCCTGTTTTATATTTACAAAAAAGTCATTCTTTCTTTAAAAATATCATTTTGGCTCTTCTTCAAGCCTCACCTTTTTTGCTCTTCTGTTTTTCCTTTTGATCTATTTGATGTGCTAGCTTTAGGGATAAATAGCCACATATTGCCATCAGTGGTGTCAGAACAAGAAACACTGAAAAGAAATCAAATCAATATCCCCTCAATACTTCTGTATACAGATGCCATGATTTAGGGGCAAATTTGATCACGAGGGGGAGGGGGATCTGAAATCTGTAATCCATGGTTGTCTCTAAGAAATTTGTCTGCCAGTTTGATGGGGAATAATCAACTTGCTCTAAGAAGTACAATGACTTTTAGCGGTGTAAATTAAGCTAAAATAAACACAGAAATGGCTGTATCCACCATGCCAGAGAGTGATGAAAAATGAATTCCCTCTCTGACAAAGAAACTTCTGGCTTATTTGTAAGCGCTAAAAAGGTTGCTTTTTGTTGTTGTTATATTGCTGCAAGTTTGCCATCCAAAGTGTCGCATGAATTCTTAATGCAAGTCGCCTATTGAGCTGGCTAAATATGGCATGATGTGAAGTACAGCTGGTCAGCAAAAAAATTAAGACATTCAAACAAATAATAATACAACTAGGAGGTAGAATAAGCTATCTAAGAGAACATGGTCTGCTTTGTGAGGAAACGATCTCCCCCACTCGAAATCCAGGCAACGGGCCTGATGATACAATGGAAATGTTACCAATTTTTTAAACCTAGTTGTCTACACAAAAGACTGTGAATCCTTGTCTTTTATAATGAGGGGATAGCCTCTAGAGGAAGGGGGGGGGGAGAAGAACTATTAGGAATGCCCAGAAAAAGAGGGTGCGGGAAGGGGAATATTTTTTAATAAACAGAGCAGTTCCCTGAAAAGGCTAAGGATTGTCCAAGCCATTCTTATAGTTCGTATTTGAAATATCACTACTGGACAGCTAGGTATTGTTTAACAAATGACGTTTCGTGGATTCATGCAGATGAAAAATCCCGAATTTGGACGAATAGTGGCCGGCGACCACTGTTTTTCTCCACTTTGCCTAAAATATAAAACCAAAATGATGACAATTTTTGTATTTTTTAGTATCCTGATGTACCGAGTATAAAACACGTAGGAGGTGAAAATGGAACCCTGGAAAATGGAATAATCGATCCGCCGTTTTGAAAAAATAAAATGAAACTAATGCTTTATTGGAGTGACCCACTTTCTTCATTTTCCGTCTGATTATTTGACGCTTTGATAAAAGATATAGCCATCTTAACCAGTATTCTAGGCGTATAGCAGCATCATATCTTATCGTCCATACCGTAAAAGAGGAATTCACTCGGATTAGTCGCAGCGTATTTGAGAAAATCATCCAGCCGATCGTTCCATGTCGTGTTAGCCGCCATTTTTCAAGATCAGCCAACACTGTTGATACGAGTCATCGCCGAGCGTCACACGGAATTATTCGAGCAGCTTCCGTCACGCTTCGATAGTTTTTCGTAATCATTCGTAGTCAAGACAGGAAAACAAGCGTTCAGAAGAGATCGTTATTCAAGAGACAATCTGTGTGTTTTGTGTCTGTGGTTTAGAGACGGTGTACAGTTTCCAGGTTAAAACACAGATATTGGCTGAATATATTCTCGTGTAAGCGCGTTGAGCGCGTATTTTTACCACCAAAATGTTCAAGCGAGTGTTCCACAACAAGAAGACGAAAAATCGACCAGAGATTTCAACGCCATCTAATTTCGAGCACCGGTTCCACACGGGCTATGACTTGTCTGGCGGAAAATTTTTCGGACTGCCGCCACAATGGGAAGCAGTGTTGGGAATCAAAGAACCAAAACGGCCACCACCACTAGTCGATCCCGACGCCATCACGGAAATGTCGCCACTTCGCAAGAAAAACCCTCGCTTGAACGATGTGGTCTCTGTAAGTAGGTCTAACTCTCTGAGGGACTCTTTTCGTGGGGCTGCTGGCAGACCTGCCCCGCATAAAAGACATCATCAACGACTAAACGAAGCAGAAGAGGCTGACTTTGCTCCTAGGGCTCGTCAACCTAATCGCGAGCATAGAGAAAATGAACGCCATAATCGCCCTTACAGCCAGGGCTACCACGAAGAGGAACGTAAACATTCCTTACACAGAACTCGTCCGTACCAGAGAGAAAGCTCAGATTACGGTTCTGGTAGCACTGATTCTGCAGGGGAAAGCATGGATGATTCAAGATCTAGTAGGACTAGACTCATGTATTCTGACACACCGGTTACGCACGAACAATTCCGTCGGCATTTAGAAGTTGTTGTCCAATCTACCAGACAACCCGAAAACTTAGGAAATTTTATGAAAATCGGAGAGGGATCAACTGGAATCGTCTGTCTAGCAACGGATAAGAGGACTGGTCGTCAGGTTGCAGTTAAGAAAATGGACTTAAAAAAGCAGCAAAGGAGGGAGTTACTGTTTAATGAGGTTTGTCAACATTCAAATGTTTGTAAACTACTCAACTGCTTGGTGGGAGCCTATTTCGAAGTTTTCGATAGCTGTCTTTTTTCGAATCAAATTTAAGTTGAAACAATTATTTGTTTTAATTGCCCAGAATAACTCGTGACAGCAAATCAAAAACCTATTCAAATCTAATCATAGACGATATTAGACTTTAGACCGACGATTTCTATACTTTTTTGTGCTGTAAGACTTTGTTATTGTTTTTCGATCATGCCCAGCACATTTGTAAAATGATATTAATAAGACGTGACCGTTTTCTGATAACGGTTTACAGACATCCTCATATCTCTATTAAAAAACAATGCGAACTTTATTAAACTCAGGAAACAGGAAGACGAGTTTGGTAAGATGCTGCGATAATTCACTTATCAAATACACTCATAGCAAGACCCTTCTTACTGCCTTAGTAAAAAAATGCTTTTTATGAAAATAGGTTGTTTATGTTTGTCAATGATAGTATTTTTCGCCAAACAGCTGATAGTTTACGCGACTTTACTAGTTTCGAATGCAATTTTTTGCATACTTGACACGCTTCCTAGTTTCTATTGTCAAGGACTCACAAGTCCTGTGGGAAAAGATTTATATATTTTGCATTTTAAGAAAAGCAATGATTATATTGCAAAAAAAGAAGCTTAAAAATTTGGATGTCTCTTTTTTACACCATACAAACCCTACATCTATAGAGCGATAATAGTATCTTGTTATCCAGCTGCAATTTGATTATTGTCTTTTTATTGACTTTATCTGTCTTGTTTTGCATATGAATAAGGGTAGTATAATGTTCTAAAAAATAATAGTTGATATTGAATAGCTGATAACAAACTGTCAATGAGTAACAGAAACATGTCAAAACACAAAGTTTGCTGTAAATTAATCTAGTCGTATATTTGGCATAAGCACATTCATGGACAAAATACGTCATAACAGCCCATGGAGCTAAGTAAGAATATGCCATCTACCATGGGGTCATTGCACTGTATTCCATTCTGGCAGATCAAACATTTGAGGAGAATTACATTTTTGCCAGAAAGACATTTTGTTAGAGAAATAGAGACAGAGGGCCTTCATGGGCCCCTTTGATATGACTAGGTTTGCAAGCAAAATACCAAATCTTGCACAATTTAATAGAGATGAAAACATGACAAGGGGCACCTGCAAAGAAGGCTATTTCACACAAATGTAATGCCTATCCATTAAGATGTAACATGAATCATGAATGGAATGTAGTTACCTACCTGTCACTTCTTTTCCCTTTAAAAGTGTCTTTCTTCCTTTGCAGGTGGTGATTATGCGAGACTATCCACATCCTAATATTGTGGAGATGTATGGTAGTCATCTTGTTGGTGATGAGCTCTGGGTGGTCATGGAATTCTTAGAAGGTGGAACATTAACAGATATAGTTACACATACCAAGTAAGTTGTTACATGGCATAGCTTTGATAAAGTGTTACTAGCAATAGATATAATACCAAGTACACTGGCAGATTCAGACAAGAAAAATGAGGCTGACAAGTAAGAAGAGAACACAAAAAGCTTGAATAACAAGCAAAGAATTTACCAGGAAGTCTTAAAAATGGGGGTGGATGGCCACAAAAAACACCCCCCCCCCCCCCAAATCCCCGCCTTTGGGTCTCCCCTTAAAATTTGCTCATATAAAGGGCAAGGGGACACCCCTACAGAGATTAGAAATTTAGTTCCCTCCTTGCCAACCAAATAGCAGTCTTTCTGTGTTGATTTAATGACAGGTCCAACGAAACAAAAATCTATTTTCTAATGTTTTCCAGTTTATCAGAGGAGCAGGTAGCGTGTGTTTGCCGAGCTGTTCTGAAAGCTCTCACCTTTCTCCACTCACAAGGCGTTATCCACCGGGACATAAAAAGTGATAGTATTCTATTAACCTCGAATGGAACGGTAAGTATTAGTGTGGGTGCAGCGTAGGTGTTGGGATATAAGGGGTGCAGGGGAGAGAGGAGGCAAGAAAAGGGGATGACGAGAGAGGGGGTTGGGGAGTAGAGAAAGAAAAGTCCAGCATCATGAATCTAGTAATGAATTCTAGAGTTCTGTAGTTTTGTATGTTTGTCGCATGAATCATGTATCGCTATTCCTGGCTTCAGGTAAAGCTCTCTGACTTTGGATTCTGTGCCCAAGTCACCGAGGACATGCCACGTAGGAAGTCACTAGTTGGCACCCCTTATTGGATGGCACCTGAGGTTATTTCCAGGAAACCCTATGGTACCGAGGTAGGTGAAAACAGCTAAACCTCTCAAAAGTCTCTTTTAAAAAACAGATTACTCAGATTGTAAGAAATGAATTCCATTTTGTCTTTTACATACACAGGGGCGGATCTAGCTTTTCGCTAAGGGGGGGGGGGTTTGGCTCAGTGAAAAAGGGGGAGTGGGTAATTTTTTTGTTACATATGGCTTTCTGGCAGCCCAAATGGGGGGGGGGGGTGGGGGGTTAAACCCCCTAAACCCTCCCCCCTTGATCCACTACTGACACAGCATGAATCTTACAGTTAGAATAACTAATGATATCTGGACAACAGATAATAGTTAATAAATTAATGTCCTTTGGATCTGCCGTTCATTGGCACCTGTTTTAGTAAAGTATGTGCATACATATGATCTACAAAAATTAAAGCATATGATGGTTATTGCTAGGTTGACATCTGGTCACTAGGAATTATGGTATTAGAGATGGTAGATGGCGAGCCACCATACTTCAATGAGCCACCGCTTCAAGCCATGCGCAAACTACGTGACTTAGAGCCACCAACATCACGCAACCCCATACAGGTAACGCCATGTGCAAACTACGTGACTTAGAGCCACCCACATCACGAAATCCCATACAGGGAACGCTATGCGCAAACTATGTAATTAAAACAATCCACATCACGCAACCCCATACTGGTAAAACTAACTACGGGACTAACTACGGGACTAACTACGGGACTAACTATGGGACTAACTACGGGAGTAACTACGGGACTAACTACGGGACTAACTACGGGACTAACTACGGGACTAACTACGGGACTAACTACGGGACTAACTACGGGACTAACTACGGGACTAACTACGGGACTAACTACGGGGCTAACTACGGGACTAACTACGGGACTAACTACGGGACTAACTACGGGACTAACTACGGGACTAACTACGGGACTAACTACGGGACTAACTTCGGGACATAGAGGAAAAATGTCCAATGCTGGCGATATTTCAACTCATTCATGTTTATGTTCGGCTTAGATTTCTCCACGGCTTCAGTCGTTCCTCGATAACGCCCTCATCCGGGACCCTCTGTACCGAGCCACCGCATTTGAGCTGCTCAACCACCCCTTCATCCGTAACGTAGGCAATTCCACGGCCATGCAAGACATGATGAGGAGCTTTCGACACAGCGTGTGCTAGTAGCAATGGGTTTCCTGTGACGGAGGGTAATCACAGGTAGACCAAAAGATCATGATCCGGAGATATCACTGGAGCGCTGAGCGCGGGATCACGGCCGCAAGATCAGATTAATGACAGGACAACCACTGGGTTCTTGTTAGAACGATAGAGCTTACTTTCGTGTTTGTTTAAATAAGCACATGGTTGCCTTTTTTACTTTTAACTGGTTTTAACATTTTTATTTTTTATTATTGATAAACATTATGCTACTGGTTAGCTTCTTAAGCCAAAGGTTAATTTGACAACGATTCGTGGTCGACACTTTTCTATTTTTTGTTTATAAAGTATCTTAAGGATTTTTTGACTGCTACAGTAGCTAAGATTGACACCACGCTTAGTGTCCGAGTGTCATAAGCTTCGAAGAAGAAAAGCGTCGATACCGAGTATACCCTGATTCAGATGAAACATAAATTTTGATAAAAAATACTACAAAAAATATACAAGCCACAGAGATGGAGCCGCGCTATCGGATCTCTAAAGTAAGGAATTTTAGCAATAAGAGTGCTTCCCATGAAGCCTGGATTTGTTTGTATTTAGGCTCATTGACCCATGCACCACTGTGGGTTTTACTACACATGGATTCTCCGAGTGCAACCGTATTTGAGATATGTGTATACACTCCAGGCCCGTACCCAGGACTTTTCTTGGGGAGGTGCGAAATCCGAAAAAAAGTGGACCCTAACTTTTCTTGGGGGGGAGGGGGAAGGGAGTGAGTTTTCGGATAAAAATCTGAACAAAGAGGGTTTTTTATGCCTTTGCATTATCTCCACGGGACGTTTATTGTCGAATTTGGCTACAAATAAAGTCTGACTAATGACATACCAGAGTGATCTAGCTTATGCTTTATAGTTTTGTCTACAAATAGCACGTCTTACTCTTGTGTGTGTGTGTGGGGGGGGGGGGGGGGGGGGGGTGCGTCTCCCCGGTACCGCCTGCACCCCCCTGGGTACGGGCTTGCACTTAGATTGTAGAGTCATAATAAATATTTCCCTGTCCTCTCTTTCCATGGAGAGAAAAGTTGGCCCTCGCGCACTTTTTAATTACAATAGATCGAACCTCTCAAATTTATTGTATCTTTATTTTTAATACTTTCAACGCTTCAGTAGAATATGGCAACCATTTGAGGAAATGAACGATGTTTCATAATTGTACAATAAAGGAATAGTTATAATAATCACATTCGCTTATTGAATTATGCACAACAATAAACATGAGACCGTTCACCCAATGCAGTAACGTACTTTTAAACATCATTACTCAACAAAAACATTAAACAAAAACAGTCCGACCAAATACTGCTTGTCGCCCGCCCGCCCGTTTTGGCTCGTGCTAACAAGGCGTCATTTGTGCGAATGGATAAAAAAACTCCACAGATCAGGGAAAGGCATAGAGGGAAAAGTTTGTTTGGGGGCTCAAACCTCTGCTACCCCCCCCCCCCCCCCCCCCCCCAGTGCCCTTGTTTAGCTAGGCTCTGTCAACTGGATTCTATAAGGCAGTATCACAGTATTCTAGTGTATACGCTCAATATTTTGAATACAATTTTAAAATATTGAAACACGAGAAATTGCATTATAACTCTACAGAGCTCCTTCTTTCTTTCTTCATTGCTTTTTCCTGCTTTGCTTTCTCTTCTTTTTCCTTTTTCTCCTTCTCCGCGTCAGACGAGCCGAAGAGCCCTAATGACGGTAGTCCGATGTCCGGTATGATGTCCGGCATGAAACCGAGAAGTCCACCATCATCTTCTTCTCCCTCCTCCTCCGATTCCGAGCTCTCGATCACCGGAATGGACTTCATTACCGTAGACAAATTGGTTTTACCCGGCACAATATTCAGGGACTCTAAGGCATGCCACATTTCGATCTCATGTCCTTTTTTTAAAATGAGCCTCCAGTGATGTAGATAAGTCCCCACAGCATCGCCCCCCACGCACACCTCGCCCAGCAGGGCTTTGCTTCCTACATACGGCGAATCTTTGACTCGAATGATTAAATTCACCTCCTCGATTATATTCTGTGGGATGTTGAATTTAAATGTTTCGTTGTATTCGGGCTCAAAGTTTTTCCTCTTGACTTTAGTCCTTCGCTGATCTAGCTCCTTTGAACCCTGCACCACGTGGACTTTGACATACGCACCTGGAATAACCAAAGGATGATCATTGTCAGATCCTCGCAGGCGCGAAAACGTCTCTGAATGCGTAAGCTAGGGGGGATCATTAGGGGTGCGCACCACCACCCCCCCTCCCCCCAGTACCCTGTTGACCGCAAGGGGCGGAGCATCGTCTACTTTTGCATCAACAAAGCATAAGATATCTTATGCTCTCTTGTTTCCATAGAATCACCAGATTTTATGCTTGGGCGCGTCAAGGCTTCAAATTGCAAACCTTTCGTCACGCGGTTGCATTATTCACGAGCAGTTTGATAGGCGAAGGTAAACTCTTAAAATAGTTTTAAGGGGTTTTATATGGAGCGAATCACCAGGAGACAAGAAAACAAAATAAAGGAATAGCTTACAGGTTGTCATATAGCTATATAGCTATAATATTGTATTGTTCAGTGCCATAGCAGGCCTCGAAATATTGGAGGAGCACAATACAGAAACATTAAGAAAATATTTGTGGGCACAGCCACGCACCTACTGGTCATTTCTTTATAATTTTTGAAAATATTGGGGGGCACGTGCCCCAGTGCCACACCCCCTGCCACGGCCCTGTTGTACCTTCGACTTACTTGTGGTCTTGCGGCCTATGAAAGGCTTCAGTCCCCGGATCTGTTTGACGGTGACAGTAAGCTGCCCCTCTTCGCGGTAGTATTGCAACACTAAACATATGTCCCCACGTTCCGCCCCTCGAATCTACCACACAATAAAAATGAGTACAAAAGTCATAGTACCGGTCACCAATCTTAACTGTTTCACCAGCTAATGCTGACAGTTCTATTCTGCAACTTTTCTTATGAGCCTCGCTCACTTGACTCCGTCCCCAGGTTAGCCGCGAAATAGAGATAAGTCATATTCGTTTACACATTATTACATCGATTTTGGTGCAAGAAGACCTTGAGGTGCTCGTAAAGGAACACTGTCAAGTGCCTCACCAAACCCTCTTCCTTTGCACTGTCGACCCCCCCCCCCCCCCCGGCCCTCTCCCTTGACACTGTCGACAAGGCGCCCTCTCCCTTCACACTGTCGAACCCCCACGGCCCTCTCCCTTCACACTGTCCAGTGCCCCCCCCGGCCCTCTTCCTTCACACTGTCGACCCCCCCGGCCCTCTCCCTTCACACTGTCGACCCCCGGCCCTCTCCCTTCACACTGTCGACCCCCCCGGCCCTCTCCCTTCACACTGTCGACCCCCCCGGCCCTCTCCCTTCACACTGTCGACCCCCCCGGCCCTCTCCCTTCACACTGTCGAACCCCCCAGGCCCTCTCCCTCCACACTGTCGACCCCCTCGGCCATCTCCTTTCACACTGTCGACCCCCCCGGCCCTCTCCCTTCACACTGTCGACCCCCCCCCGGCCCTCTCCCTTCACACTATCGACCCCCGGCCCTCTCCCTTCACACTGTCGATCCCCCCCGGCCCTCTCCCTTTACACTGTCGACCCCCCGGCCCTCTCCCTTCACACTGTCGACCCTCCCGGCCCTCTCCCTTCACACTGTCGACCCCCCCAGGCCCTCTCCCTTCACACTGCCGACCCCCCCGACCCTCTCCCTTCACACTGTCGAACCCCCCCACCCCCCCGGCCCTCTCCCTTCACACTGTCGACCCCCCCCCCCCCGGCCCTCTCCCTTCACACTGTCGACCCCCCCCGGCCCTCTCCCTTCACACTGTCGACCCCCCCTGGCCCTCTCCCTTCACACTGTCGACCCCCCCCTGCCGAACTTAGTGTTCAACCCAACCTCGACCCTCTCCCTTTAAACTCTCCTTTTAAACTATTTTTGACTTGGCGCCTTGGGTTACATGTTTGGCAAAAAGGTCGACCCCCCCTGGCCCTCTCCCTTCACACTGTCGACCCCCCCCTGCCGAACTTAGTGTTCAACCCAACCTCGACCCTCTCCCTTTAAACTCTCCTTTTAAACTATTTTTGACTTGGCGCCTTGGGTTACATGTTTGGCAAAAAGGTCGGCTGATTTCTGGATGCGCACTTGCAAAAAAGAGCTCACCGACTCGATCCACTTGAGCGATCCCTGAAATTCTGTCTCTTTGCCCCCGGGCTTGACTTTGACGTCATCAAAATCGACCTTGTATGAGCCAATCAAATCACGAGGGGAAATCTGGTTAAAGTCGCAGACGTGCAGGTACATGTCCTGGTCGGCCACCTCTTCTCGGGTCATCTTGATTCGCACCTGTGAACGCACAAGCACACAGAACTGAATCATACAATGCAGTACAGATATCTGAGAACGCAAAGGTTGCTGGCTCAGCCTTGCCCCATGCATGCATATCACTTTACCTTCATCATAACCCAAAAAGAAAAAGATGGATAGTTTATTAGGAAAAAAATTGCGTAGCAGCCCTTAGGCTGAATTAGACATTTACAAAACAATAGATACTATATTACAACTATAATAAATTTAACTATATACAGTAATAAATATAAAATATAAAAATTTAAAAACGTGATAAAGTTCATCCTATACATAATTAATCATAATCCAAAAAAAACATATATACTCTCCATTTAAGATTTGTTGGCCATCGAGAATGTAAAAGAATTCATGGCTCTGTTTGTTTTGAGGCGGGGCAAGGCAAAGGGCCGTTTTTTCCTAAGGTTATGGCTTGAAACGTTTGATGGAGGCAACAAGCTCTTTAGTTTATGATTCGGATCAGAAACTATTTCGTCGAAGAGCTTGCTGCAAATTAGGCCGTGGTGCACTTCTAATGGTGTTATGCCCAACAAATCACAAGCACCATCGTAGCTCGTACGGGGCAAAATTATAGATAGCGCCCTTTTCTCGATACGTACCCCAACCAAATACCCCAGAACCTGCTTCTGGACCCTTAAAAATGCCAATGGTTCGTCTCATTGTGATTCTACACATTTTGCGAGCTCTCCCTAGTTATTTTCGGCCGCGCAACCACTGCTTCCTGGTTTACGTCGATCAAATTGATGGAACAACTTTTTGTGCTCCATCATCGATCAACACTTTGCGGTGAGAGGGCGTGAAAGGACGCTATGCTAGTGTTGGCCAAGGCCATGGGTGTAGCTTAGGTGTAGAGTGACCTTAACAAATGTGCTAGAAATTCATGCTCCGACGTTATGTTGCCGTGACCCAATTTCAAGAGATCGTAAATATACCCCTGAAACGATTTTATAATAAAAAAAAAAGTTTGTCAACTTGCGGAGTACTCAAAAGGACGATGCATTTACTCACGTCTTCCTCCCACACCGGCTCGAGAGCATTCCTCATGTAGCTCGTCTTGGGTTTAATGGCGGACTTGCGATGATAAGGAAACATCTCGATCTCCACGTACTTATACACGACCCCGCCCGAATACTTAAGGGGAAGGTTGGTCGCCTTGTGAACTCGGACGATGAAATCATTTCTACAAAGACAAGTATCAGGTGATTTCGCCGACAAACCAGTTTCACGAAAATATAGATGGTGTCGCCTAGCATCCGCTGTTCAGCAGACAAACTAGCGCCGACGACAAACTAGCGAAGATATAGGTATCAAAAATGTATCAAGTAGCCTGGTTACTAGCGCATTTGAGCCGGATCCGGTGGCTGGATCAATGGCGGATTAAGGATGAGTTATAATAATTGGGAGCCAAAGGTGGGAATTTAAAAGAGGGCAAAATACCGGTGTTCAGACCGGGGTGCGCCGTTCACCAATCAAGAGCAAGTGGTGTGCTTACTTGTCGTCGTCATAGCGTATAGAAAACGAGATCTCACCAAGGTCCTTCTGCAGAAAACAACGGAGCAAATGAACAAATTTAAACCAAGATAGTAGGGTAAGAAGAAAAAAACCTTAAACGATAGTTGATTTTACTTATGAAACGAGTACACAGCATATCTCGTATCCTGACCCTTGCGGGTTCACAGCCGCACGTGCAGTATATTTTGCCCCCCCCCCCCTCCCCTTGTGCAACGTCTAAGGGTTACCCACCAAAGCAATATCGTCCAAAACGTCATATATCCATATAATATTCTATCGCCCTCGCTCATAAACCACAGGTTACCCACTTACCAGCTTCCTCATGTTGCCAGATACCGGTTGAACTTTTGAAACGCTCACATCCGGCACCGCCTCAGCCATATCTAAAGCTGCCTCCCTAGACTTTTGCAAATCCTTGAGCTTCGACATTGCTCTTTCCTTGGCTTGCTTCAGCCCCGATACTGCTTTCTTCACTAATACAACCACTACAACGATGAGGATGATGACGACGACGACGCCAACGATGATACCGGTCGTGCTACCGGTCACGTACGCGAGGGCTTTATGAGCGAGCGCGCTTACTTCTGAAAATCATAAGAGTTTCAATTGTCAAAATATGATGTTTATAGTCCCTAGCTCTTCTGGTGCGTTCTCTCTAGCTCGTCGCTAATTTTGAGTCACCTCCTTGGCAAGTCAGGATTGCATTGACATTTTCCCAAAGAATTACCGCATAGATAAACTAAAGTTGCGCAAATGAATAGATCGTTTCACAGGTTTTCTGTTTCGCCTCGCTTATCACTTTCTCGTTCGCAGTACTTATCGTGCTAGGCCGATATACCGCCGCCCTTGTGTTTACCGCAACTACAGGTTTCCTACGCACCATCTGCGCCTGGCATCACGCTTGGCAGTCAATCCTGTCCTTATTGTTCTAAGAAATAGCCGTTATCTTGCAGAAGTAGAGAAACACCGCGTCTCTGCCGGCCATTGTAAGGTCTTGAGGTCAACGAGATGTGTGACGTATTGAATGACATGTTCTAGGTAACGGCGCGCAAGTCAACAGAATAGCAACACAATAATAAATAACCACATCTATTTTTACACATAAATGTATTGGGAACAATTCCATCGAAACTCTCTATATAAAAATATTCGTGACAAGTCTTAAGGCTGGATAGTAGGGGGAGTGGGTGAACGGTTTTTGAAAGGATTGTGTTAGATTTTCTAAAAAAAAGGTGGCGGTGTCATTCTTTCGTATTGAAAAAGTCATAACTAAAAAATAACTTAGTTTTTTAAAGTTTTGTTGTTGTTGTTGTTGTTGTTGTTGTGTTTTTTTTAATTCGAGAAAGCCCTAATCAGCACATGGAAACACGACCACGCAACTTTTATAAAGCCTCTTTATCACAAACATTAATGCATTTAAGCTTACATCCCATTTGAGCTACTCTCATTATAGCTGCTAAATCCTGATAACTTTTTTTATTTACAGTGTTCGTAAATAAAATAGAAAACGGTGCATCGCCGATCATTTTCTTAGAAAAAATGTCATTCACAGCCTCGACATATCATTTATATAGCCACGATCAAATTGCAACGGAAAACATATTGCGAAAATGTTATACACTAACCGCGTTTTCTCACTCACCTAATTGAATTATAGCACCAGAAGCCAGAGAAACGAGAGCTTGATAGTTGTTGTAGGTGGCACGCAAGCAGAGGAAACAACTCCTCACGCAAAATCAGATGATCAATTTTCCAAAAAATTTGTAAAACTGCGCTCGTTCATCTATTATCGAGCTACTGATAAAACTAATTTCCCAATCTTTTTTGTGAGATAACGAATCCGTTATTCGTAACATTGAGTAAATAGAAACGGAGAGTGAATGGTTGATAAAGTCAACAAATACTTCAATATAGAAATGAAAAAGAAATGATATGCGAAAGAATTAATAAAAAAATACAAAAAAGTAATAAAATTCTCACCACACAGAATCTGAAAGAGTACACAATCGGTTTGAATTTTTTATCACGTTCCGAAAAAGAAGGAAAACGCTAGTGTCTTGTTAACTAAATGTCATTTATTACCTCATGAGATCGTCAAGATATGTTGTCATGGTGATACGATTAGACAGGCCGGCAGATCATTTGGTCCTTTTGTGATTATAATCCTACCCTAGTCTACCCTAGTCGGGAGAGAGTGACTCATGACACTACCCTAGTCGGGGTAGGGGGAGGGGAACTGATTACTGTGTCAGGTTGACAAGTGGCCGGTTTGAACTTGCGTTCATGTGCAGGCATTGTCGCATATGTCGCGGCGATATGACTTTTTTGGTTACATTGCACATTAAGTACGCTTAAAATGCGCTTAAAACGCTTAAAATTCCGTCTGATGGTATTTGCCACGTAGTTAAAACTTTGTAGAACCATATGTGGCAGAGATCGTAAGATGCAATTCATGTTATGATTGTGTAAAAATTTCATATGAATTTATTTTTGCCAAGCATTGCACTTGCGCACTATTGGTGGATCATCATTGCAGATGGTCACATGATAATTATGATTACGATAATAAAATAACAATAATCTAATCTATTCTCTTGTTTGTTGCTCCTAGAAATACGCGAACAGCCAGAGCTCGCCTAACAAAGTGTTCCTCTTACGTCACAACTCGAACATTGCTTGTGACTCTTATTATTCGAGTTATCCACACTAACCCGCTAGGCTCAGATTCTAGATAGCAATATCCAATGAATTATCGCATTGCACCCTAACAACCAAATTATAAAATACGTTTAGCAATCATTGCTTTTAAAACAAACAAACAAAATTCTCCTCATCACAGCAATAGGCGAGGAATTACCCGTTCCACCCCAACGCCCTGGTCTAGGGATACAATGCAATAAATTTTGATGAGTGCAGAAACATTCGTATTCGTTTTACTTACCGCTTGTCTTATTGCTGTGTTTTGTCGTTGGTAGAATAGTAGTATTAAAGGCATTGGTTGTCACCGGGCTGGGCGTTGCAGACATATTGAAACTTGTGCTCAGTTTCTTCTTATCGACGTGTTAAGTCCAAATATTCTCCGGGGCCCGGTTTTGAGTAACTTGCTTTGTTACAATACTCAACAACAAACAGCTTCTTTCCAGCGTGCCTCCATGTTGTTTTAAGCAACTTTGGCAAGTTTGAAGTTCCAATTTAAGTCTTTAACCTTTAGTAAACACGGGAATAACAGACAATAATTTACGCGCTTTAGATGTCCTTGCTCGTCGCAATTGATCTATTTTTCGTAGAAATGTTACGTCTTTTCAAGGCATCAGATGTCAAACCAAAAAGAAACATTGATTCATGTTGGTCCACATTTCATCAGGGTACCAGCATCGGGAAATACACCACTATCAATACTATAGAGATTTCTAACTTTCCCAAGACAGAACGTAAAATGGTAATTTCGTAATTGGAATGTGCATTGATTTTCTGGCTGAACGAACCTATTGTTTTATAACACACTTAGCGCAATTTTTCAATATCTAAAAGACAACAGATCGAGGTATAGGAAAACTTGACAGGGAAGGGAGGGGATACTCTCTGTCCCGTCAGTCCATTATTCTAAAAGGGCTTGCTCAAGTCGAAAACATACGAGGACTACTCAGGAGCGACCCGAGGCCTACCCTAAAACTACTCGAGGACTGCCCGAGAGAGACCGAAGGCCTACCCGAGGACTACCCTAAAACTACTCGAGGACTACCCGAGAGATCCGAGGCTTACTCGAGGACTATCCTAGAACTACTCGAGGACTACCCGAGAGACCCGAGGCCTACCCGAGGACCATCCTAGAACTACTCGAGGACTATCCGAGAAATCCGAGGCTTACCATAGGACTACCCTAGAACTCTCGAGGACTGCCCGAGAGAGACCGAAGGCCTACCCTAGAACTACTCGAGGACTACCCGAGAGACCCGAGGCCTACAAGAGGCCATCCTAAGGACTACCCTAGATCTACCTGAGGCCTTTTTCAAGGACAACCGAGGACTACCCGAGGATAACTCGAGGACTAAGCTGCTATATGTAAGCTTTCCCCAGAGCCCTATCCTATCATATGTTTTATAGACAGATATAGGAAGACCCTGTATAAGATTCTTTTATACCTGGGACCTACCATATAATCTATCGAGCAGGGAAAAGTCTGATAAGATAGTAAACGGCTGGCTACTATAGAGCAAGCAATGCATTATGGGCGTTTTTAGACTACCTCCTTTAACATCTGTAAGTTCAAGGTCTCATTAGATAAATCCTTTCTATGCCTTTACAATGTAAAACTCGTTTACACTGTTTTTTACACATTCATTACTACCTTTTCCCTATCCCAGGGGTTCTTGTTTGACCGCCTTTTATTAAATACTTGCAACAGGCGGAGCCCTACTTTTAAATAGCACTACACATATAAAAGCACACGGGGTAGAGGGCTTCAACATCACGATGTGACAGACTTGCGTTCTCTGTAATACTGCCCCGTTTTCCTTGTGATGCATTTTAATTTATCCCCCTCCCCTCTCTCAGAATAAGCTGCCGGTCAAAGTAATATTAACATAAATGATTAAAAATAGGAACACCTAAAAACGTTTTCGTGAACTTATTACTTAGGGCTGCTTTTGAGAAGGTGTTCGGGCTAATAACGACTTTAATCGTATAGGGTATAACAAATTTCAAGTTTCACTTCTTTTTAAAAGCAAATCTCCATAAAGCGGACATCTCTAGACGGACGTCTGGCTCGTTCGTCCTATATCGTCCCTAAGACGTCCCTATAATTCATGTATCGCTCGTACATTGAGGTACAACATATCAGGTTTTACTCGAGTCATGTGTTGGTATCTCGCCTCCTATTTCCTATGGCGAGAACGGGGCAGAGGTGAAACAAACAACAGAAAAACATCCCAATCTTCAATTTCAGCAAATTGCCCATAGGGTCACAACGCACGCGCAGAGTGACGTTCGTCGTATCTATTTAAACAAAGCTCGCTTTAGAGATTGGATCAATTAATAGGGACTTTGCGTACTTACGGTAAGATCCACTAACAATGGTCGATAACAAAAGGCCAGACTGGAGCCTATTGTCCCCTGCCGTAATGCAAACGACTCGCTGACAGCGCGTTTATAAGGGCGAACGTACGCGACGGTCGCATTACAGTAGCGCATCATTATAGCTAGAAGTCGCGACAAAAAGGCATAACTACAGCACCACAAGACAGAGATGTGCCGTTGGGGATGTACGGAACACAATTTGGTAAGTTCTCTATCGAACAAATACCTTGAGCTGAGCTGAGCTTTATTTATTAATATTGTTTTGTTATACAAATAAACACCCAAAGACTAGTGCGAATAAGAATTATGTCGACAAAATGTGCATGGAAAACCACCAACGGGAATTTAAACAAAAAAGAAGGCAACCCGCATCTGAATGGAGCATGTCACTATCCTATGAATGGCTTGCCTAGTCGCCTACTCAGCTACTGCCTAGTGCAAATTAGTTGGAGTTTGTTTTCAGACAATACCGTCGAGAGCAAAAAAATTGAGTTAGGACTATAACTTGGATACTAGATAGAGTGGTACACTCTAATCGGACCGTCCTATCCTTTACTTTTATATTCGGGTACTTCGAGGCTCAGAAGAATTAAGATAAAGTATATGCACAGGCAACTTTCAACAAGTTTATTTTAATATTTTTTGCTGAGTATTTGCTCAAAACAGGTGCATCCCAGGTGAAATTTACATCTCTCATAAACAAATATAATATTTAGCTCAAATTTATATTTACGGGCGTTGAACCCCTTTACAAAACTGTAGCATAAGACTGGATCTTAGACTGGACCCCTAATAAAATGTTAGAAGTAAAATTTCCAGGCCCCTAACTTAAAGGTTTGTTTAAAAGTGCGAATTCACGACCCGAACATACAATTTTTCTTCGATTTTTCTTATAAAAACGCAACCGAACAGAAAACTAGACTCCATTTTTATTCGTACTCATTAGCGACGCTCTAACTGACGTTACAGAAGTATATTCGGAATAAGAGCACTTTTAATATTTTCTCCTCTATAAGACCAGGATTGTTGATTATTTTCTTGGCTTAAGATGTTCAAATGCAAATACTGTGGCACAAACTACTGCAAGTGTCGTGTAAGCGAGGAGAGTTCCACGGTGAGATGGTTACCGAGACGACCTGTCGAGTCTGCAACCAGGTAAATCTGCGACGAGATTTTTACCATACGAGCGAGATTTATAAATTAAGAGTCAAATGCATTTTGGATTGCACAGTTTGATACATCGCTTGTTGGGAAAGGCGCGCACTTTTCTAAATCCCCCGCACTCTTTTTCTCAATTCGGCTTCTAAAAGGTACAAAAACTGAAGGATATATATATTTTTTCTATCATAAGTTGGTGTATTAACAGGTCTACGTTGCTTGCGTTTTGCTAACGGCGCCAAGTCGTTTGACATCCATCACGTTATGTTTACATAGCAAAAAAATCCTGGCATAACAGCTCGCATCTAATGCGCAAACACTCAAGTGCTAGGCTAAAGGTTTTTTTACGTAATGACGTTGGAATTAAAGTTAATACTTTCTAAACCTCTTGTCTTTCTAAGGGATTACTCATGAGCTACTGTCTAACACACACGAGGCACGGTAGCTTCCTTGAAAAAACTCACTCGATGGATAAGTTTCCCACGCGACTAAGTCTAACTGTGATCTCGGAGAGAGACCACAGCTATACCGAGCCGCGTGGGAGAGTTCAGGATCAGAAGTTGGAGGTGGACATATGAGGACAGGCGCGGGTGGGGGGGGGGGGGGGGGGGGGGGGATGAAGAAATGTAAAAAATAAGAAATGACACACTTTTTGACCGCCAAGGGGGGTGCGCGCGCACCCCTCCCCCCCCCCCCCCCCCCCCCCCCCCCCCCCCCCCCCCCCCCCCCCCCCCCCCCCCCCCCCCCCCTCCCATGTGTACTCGCCTGTTCCATATGTTTCATAGTTTCCACAAAGCCGGTGCTACATGTCCTGGCCTTCGGGTTAAATTTCTTTACACCTTTTCTTGAAGCCCAAGTGTCAAGGAGAGCGTATACTCATCATTCGAACAACTACAGCGACAACCAATCAAGCTAAAGCCAAGACATCTAAATCAGCGAAAAAGAAGAGCGAAAAAAACAGCAAGCCAAAGTCGTCTAAAAAAAGTCGCAAAAAATAGAATAATAGAAAAAGCTTGAAATATCTAACCATTCACAAATATTATAGTATAGAGGCAATAATTATCACAAATTGGAATGTTTTTATCCAAGAGACACCAGGCGATTAAGTTTTTTTTAGGAGGGGGAAGATATGGCAATGTGTGTAAGATATAACAATGTGTGTAAGATATAACTCCCAAAAATATAGTGTGTGTGAAACGAGGAAAATATTTTTCCCGGCAAGGTAATTTATGGTTGAACGTTCCTATAAAAAGTTTTTTTATTTGTTCTTATATTAATAGAAATACTAGTCAACTATTAGGAAAAAGGAGTTTGTTTAAATAAATAAATACTCAGGGGCGTTAAGACATGGATTTAGACATGTTTATTGGAACCTTGAGAGCATTTCGTCCTACACCTAAAAAGGGATGTGTGTTGGAGGGGGGAGGGGTATATACATAGCCGGTATAGGGGGGTGGGGGGTGTTTGTGTGAGCATATCCTGGCGAGAAGGGTGTGAGTTCATAGGAAAATCTACAAGCTTGGGAGAGGTGGGGCTTCTAGGTCAATTGAGACGCAAAGTCATTGTACATATTGTAATTTTTCAAACCCATATTTAACAATAACATCAAATCTATGTAAAACTTCGCCACGATAGGTTTGGCTGAAACGAACTGCGTCAGAGATACCATTAATCACAGACAGTGCTTAAGAGTCCCTGTGCTACCATTCAGAGATACCATTAATCACAGACAGTGCTTAAGGGGCCCTGTGCTACCATTCAGAGATACCATTAATCACAGACAGTGCTTTTAAGCACTTAAAAGAGGCCCTGTGCTACCATCTGGAATGGGATTAAAAGGCTACAATGATATCAATATTAAAGTCAGAACAAAATAGTGAAGCAGTGCCTGAAACGCTAAAAAATGTTTTACATAATAGGTTTTAGAACAGCTTAAACCAAAATGCACATGGCATTCGCCAACCATCATGATGGTGGCAGCGACAAATGTGCTCGACAGGCACTGCAACAAATTATGTTGCATGATGTCATAGCTTGGTTCTCACAATAGCTTTAACCAAATTCCCCATTCCAAACAACATGGTAGCTGAGCAAATGTCTTGTCTCTTCAATACTCATTTAATGACATTAAACGTGGTCTCCAAATTAAATAGTACAACAGTGAAATTCAACCACAGTAACTCGAATCAGATCAAGAGCAGCAAGAAGAAAACCGCGTCCGGTGTCCAGTTTGTTAGGCGTCCGGCTCGTACCTAGCGATGAAACAATTAAGACGTAAGCGAAAACTATAACGAGACCGCACTTCTATGCAGTGTAAATAGGATTTCAGTTTCTTCCTTCAAAAAGGGGAAAACAGCGAGAGTTCAGGTTAGCAGGATTCTAGTGTACCACAATAAAGGCCATGTGCTTACTTCCGCAGTCTGCTGCGTAAATCTTTTATCTGGTCGTTCTTGGACGTCAACATTTGCTTCATGTTCTTGTACTGTGATGTCTCGTTGAACTTTTTCGTCAGCTCCTAAAACAGACCAGCAGGGTATGTTTCAGGTATCACCCATCTTCAACTAAACCATAGAGACGTCCATTATAGGAAAACCACCCCTATAATAAAGTGCTCCCTCTTAAACCCGGGTGGTAACTAGGTAAATTTGCTTCCAAGAGATCCCAAAACTGAAATCGAGAAAATCGTGATCCCTGATTTTATTAAGTGATCCCGAAAAGATTATATGCAAGATCCCGAAAAGATTATATGCCAGATCCCGAAAAGATTATATGCCAGATCCCGAAAAGATTATATGCCAGATCCCGAAAAGATTATATGCAAGATCCCGAAAAGATTATATGCCAGATCCCGAAAAGATTATATGCCAGATCCCGAAAAGATTATATGCAAGATCCCGAAAAGATTATATGCAAGATCCCGAAAAGATTATATGCAAGATCCCGAAAAGATTATATGCAAGATCCCGAAAAGATTATATGCCAGATCCCGAAAAGATTATATGCCAGATCCCGAAAAGATTATATGCCAGATCCCGAAAAGATTATATGCAAGATCCCAAAAAGATTATATGCCAGATCCCGAAAAGATTATATGCCAGATCCCGAAAAGATTATATGCAAGATCCCGAAAAGATTATATGCAAGATCCCGAAAAGATTATATGCAAGATCCCGAAAAGATTATATGCCAGATCCCGAAAAGATTATATGCCAGATCCCGAAAAGATTATATGCCAGATCCCGAAAAGATTATATGCAAGATCCCGAAAAGATTATATGCCAGATCCCGAAAAGATTATATGCCAGATCCCGAAAAGATTATATGCCAGATCCCGAAAAGATTATATGCCAGATCCCGAAAAGATTATATGCCAGATCCCGAAAAGATTATATGCAAGATCCCGAAAAGATTATCTGCCAGATCCCGAAAAGATTATATGCCAGATCCCGAAAAGATTATATGCCAGATCCCGAAAAGATTATATGCAAGATCCCGAAAAGATTATATGCCAGATCCCGAAAAGATTATATGCCAGATCCCGAAAAGATTATATGCCAGATCCCGAAAAGATTATATGCAAGATCCCGAAAAGATTATATGCCAGATCCCGAAAAGATTATATGCCAGATCCCGAAAAGATTATATGCCAGATCCCGAAAAGATTATATGCCAGATCCCGAAAAGATTATATGCCAGATCCCGAAAAGATTATATGCAAGATCCCGAAAAGATTATCTGCCAGATCCCGAAAAGATTATATGCCAGATCCCGAAAAGATTATATGCCAGATCCCGAAAAGATTATATGCAAGATCCCGAAAAGATTATATGCCAGATCCCGAAAAGATTATATGCCAGATCCCGAAAAGATTATATGCAAGATCCCGAAAAGATTATATGCCAGATCCCGAAAAGATTATATGCCAGATCCCGAAAAGATTATATGCCAGATCCCGAAAAGATTATATGCCAGATCCCGAAAAGATTATATGCAAGATCCCGAAAAGATTATCTGCCAGATCCCGAAAAGATTATATGCCAGATCCCCATAAAATTGTCGTGATCCCAATATTTTGAGAATAAACCTGCTTTGCCCTAATCCCATATAATTCGCTACTACCCTGTTATACACTCCTTTTTTGTTAATATTTTAAATTACAGCCGCAGCCAGTTACAGGCCCGATTCCTACGTCGCGCTACTGCCGTGCCGAATCTAATTGTCTATTTGTATCGACACAAATACATTGGGTTCAACGTTGAATCAGACGGCGCACCAAATAGGTCGCGCTCAATAGGTTGTGAGTAGTAAAAGTTGACTTGATGCGGAGTTTCTGTACAAAATGAAAAAAATATGGTATTTGATTCGGCACATCAACAGCTCGACGTTTTAATCGGTGTCGTGCTTTTGCCGTGCAGCACGACTGGTTCAGACGTCGAACTGTTAATGTGCTGAATCAAAGCAATAAGATTCGGCACGGCAGAGGTGCGACGTACGAATCGGGCCTAATTCGTAGTTGCGCGACCTCGGCGAATCCAAAATCCTTGCTTCGCTTGGGAGTAGCGCGTAGTCAATCAACCGTCTAAGCCAATCGTTGAATGTCATTTAGTCAATGTCACGCCGAACACTTCAAAAAAACTACACCTGAATATTGTCTGGTACTTTATTGGCGATAACGGTTGGAAATATATCAATTACTTACTTGAGCAAGCCAATTGAAATAGCTTTGTGCGACTCGGTATTGTGCGGGAGCGTAAAAAAACCCTCCTCCACCCACTCGTCCAATCAATCATGAATTTAGATAGATACCTGAGATGTTGGATATTTGGTATATAAGCGAAGGGCATACCTGCTGCGCTTGTTCAAGCTCTTCTCGAAGGCGAAGGATCTCATGCTGGGAAAAGAGAGAAAATCGATCTAAGCAAACTTAAAGGATTATACACAGTTCACTTGCAAGAAAAATTCAAACCAACCATGCATAATTTAAGTCCGATACATGAGTATCGATTAAAAGTATCTCATTTACTCGCTTGAGCTCGCCGATGGAAATGAATGCTTTTTGTGACTGTGTATTGAGTGGGAGCGCGCAATGAAGGCGTGACTGGCCTTAATTAAAGACTGTTGCCTTGGTTTTGTTTTGAACATTGAAATATCTTTACATTTGGAGAATATTGTTATCTATAGAGTATTTCATGATTTATGCTTTATTATGACCGATAGAATCTAACAGTAATTCTAGTGGAGAAGAAGCCCAGAAACCCAGAAGTCTGATAGTGCAGACCACCGGCATCCATAAACATAGTGATGAACGGCTTCTCGATAGTTCTACAATAGCGATCGCTTTTTAGTAATGGGGCTGATCGCATCTCTAAAGTGGCCGCCCCTAGAGGTCGTGCGTGTTTACCTTGGCGTCGGCGATATCGCCATCTAGAGAGGCGGCAATGTTGGAGGTGTTTTCTTGTGACTGGAGACGAAAAGATATTTGTGACTCACAGATCTAACTCACAACGGGATCAATCAACACTGGACAACAGTATCAATCAACACCGGACAACAGTATCAATCAACACCGGACAACAGTATCAATCAACACTGGACAACATTATCGATCAACACTGGACAACAGTATCAATCAACACTGGACAACATTATCAATCAACACTGGACAACAGTATCAATCAACACTGGACAACATTATCAAACAACACTGGACAACAGTATCAATTAACACTGGACAACATTATCAATCAACACTGGACAACAGTATCAATCAACACTGGACAACATTATCGATCAACACTGGACAACAGTATCAATCAACACTGGACACCAGTATCAATCAACACTGGACAACATTATCGATCAACACCGGACAACATTATCGATCAACACCAGACAACATTATCAACCAACACCGGACAACATTATCTATCAACACTGGACAACATTATCGATCAACACTGGACAACATTATCGATCAACACCAGACAACATTATCGACCAACACCGGACAACATTACCGACCAACACCGGAAAACATTATCGATCAACACTGGACAACATTATCGATCAACACTGGACAACATTATCGATCAACACCAGACAACATTATCGATCAACACCAGACAACATTATCAATCAACACTGGACATCATTATCAATCAACACTAGACAACATTATCAATCAACACCGGACAACAGTATCAATCAACACTGGACAACATTATCAATCAACACTGGACAACATTTTTAACCAACACCGGACAACATTATCAATCATCACTGGACAACAGTGTCAATCAACACTGGACAACAGTATCAATCAACACTGGACAACAGTATCAATCAACACTCGACAACAGTATCAATCAACACTGGACACCAGTATCAATCAACACTGGACAATAGTATCAATCAACACTGGACAACAGTATCAATCAACACTGGACAACAGTATCAATCAACACTGGACAACAGTATCAATCAACACTGGACAACAGTATCAATTAACACTGGACAACATTATCAATCAACACCGGACAACAGTATCAATCAACACTGGACAACAGTATCAATCAACACTGGACAACAGTATCAATCAACACTGGACACCAGTATCAATCAACACTGGACAACATTATCAATCAACACTGGACAACAGTATCAATCAACACTGGACAACAGTATCAATCAACACTGGACAACAGTATCAATCAACACTGGACAACATTATCAATCAACACTGGACAACATTATCAATCAACACTGGACAACATTATCAATCAACACTGGACAACATTATCGATCAACACCGGACAACATTATCGATCAACACTGGACAACATTATCAATCAACACTGGACAACATTATCAATCAACACTGGACAACATTATCAATCAACACTGGACAACATTATCGATCAACACCGGACAACATTATCGATCAACACTGGACAACATTATCAATCAACACTGGACAACATTATCAATCAACACTGGACAACAGTATCAATCAACACCGGACAACAGTATCAATCAACACTGGACAACATTATCAATCAACGCTGGACAACATTATCAATCAACACTGGACAACATTATCAATCAACACTGGACAACAGTATCAATCAACACTGGACAACAGTATCAATCAACACTGGACAACACTATTGATCAACAAAACACAAACACGCTGGACAGCACTATCAATAAACAGTAAACAACAATATACAACATTATAAACATCAAGACTGAACAACAATACACAGCAACACTACAGAAGACCAGATGATTATACACAACAACACTGGATAAGAATACACAACAGAGAATTGCTTCTACCCTTTTCAATTCCAACTCGACGAATAACACTACAAATCAACATTGTGCAGTAATACACCACCACACTTGGCAGGAAGTTTAGTCATTTAGTCATACCTTTTTCAATTCCAACTTGACTTTAGCCATTTGTTCTTCCAATTGGGCCAGCTCCTTGCCATGAGCCTGCAACAGGTTGATGAACATGAACACAAAGGGGTCTATATATAGAGGGTATACCTATGCGCTTAGGGCTTAAAAGGATTGGCTTTCTTAAAATTAGTGGTTACACACTAACCCAGACTTATGATTGCAATCAGTCTGTTTCTGTATAGAGGGGAGTCAGAAACAAGGGAAGCACAAGATCATCACATTTTCAGATTGGTTTCCGTAAGCAACAAAAGTCTTTTTCTTTGGGACACTATGATAGGATCCTACATTAATGGTTTAATTTTTTTCTCACCTTGACATTTCCCTTGGCCTTTAGCTCGGCCTGTGTCTTCTCTAGATTCGCCAGCAATTGACTTTTCTCCCCTAGAACCCCAGTTGCCTGAAGAAATGATACATAAAACATAAGATAAATAAAGCGTTTCGTGCAACTGGCACGACAATCTCTGTTGTAAATCAGAATCCGGTCGCAGATAGCTTTCAGTTGATGTCCAGAACGACGTGATCATTACGGGTAATGAACATGCTTTAATTGACGCTGCCACCATAAAGGTTTACCCTAGATTCGAGGTCCTTCAGGCGGCCCTTCAACTTCGTGTTCTCATCATTCAGTCTGTTGATCTCCTACAAACAAAAGCAGAACCAATTCAGCTAACTTTATCTAAGAGTGCTGGGCCGAGAACAATAAAAAGCCTATTTGTATATATGGATGCAAATAAGCAAATGCTCTAATTTGTAGACTAGTTATTTCTTATTACAGGTCGACTAAACTTCGAGAAAATCGTTTATAATTACTATCGAAAAGTTTTTAAAAGGCTCGTCGTTCGCTCAATGCTGAATAACCTCATAGAACTTGCAACATGAACAAGTATACCGCGGCAAACAAAGCCAACCTTTTGCTGATCCTGAATGAGCTCGGTCAAAAGTTCTTTCTCAGAGAGTTGAAGTATCATGGCCATGCTTTGGGCATTCTATCCATAGCTTGTTTTATATACTAGTGTAGCCCATGTTTTCACGATGTATTAGTGAAATACTGGCGAGTGCTTGGTATACAATCCTTTTAATGTAAACGGTTTTGCGAGCGTTGTCATAGAGGCGAGGCGTCTTCAAATAATCTTCAGGCGATCCATACTCGGAGGAAAGCCCAATAAGCGTAAAGGAAAAAACCGCGGATAATGCCTTGTGGTTAAGAAACCGGGAAACATTGCCATGATTTGTCGAGAGAATAAAGACTGGAACAATACGATGAGGTAAAGACGCAACTATGGAGATAAAATAATCACGGGAAATGTTTTTCATGAAAGGAAAACTCCTTTCAAGTAAGAAACAAGAAAACCAAGCAAATTAAGTTTGAGCTGCGATGATTTTCTCTTTTTGGGCGAAATTTGGTTAAAGACTAGTTCGGATTTCGACAGAGGATAAAATTTTAAGAGAGGAGTTAAAAGTCTCTGATTTAGGGATAATTTTAAGCAAAATAAAAAATCCTTGTATACTTGTGCTTTGTATATACGGAGAAACTCTGTTAGAATTTTCACCGAAGCAATGTCTTTGGCACACCTCTTGCTTTGATTTCCTTTTTTCACTTGACTTGCGGATGACTTCGAAGCACCAATGACTAGGGCTGTTAAGATGTTATCCCAGTAAAGTGCGTAGCGAAGTCTTTATAGTTACAAAGGTTTAAAGACAGGTTAGGTTATCAAACTAGAACGCACCGTTCATTTACACAACGTCTACTTTCGATTTTTTTTTTCATTTCACAAGTACATCAAGACAAGAACTTTGAAATTTGTTCCTTTTTTCTCTAAAAAATGTTATACAGATACACCGTTGTTCTATATGTTTGCCTTTTCCTTTCATTTCAGGATAACGTTTCTACGCGCCAATGTTCGATTTTTCAGCATGTCGTCACAACAGAGCAAAATAACACACCATAAAACACTACCACGGGTCTAATGACGCATCGACCAGCGCATAGCTCAAACCTCCAGGGAAATGGGTTCGTGTTTTTTTGGAGTCCAGTGATCGGTAGATCACAAGTGCATTATACTCCTAAAAAGTGATTAACATTTACCAGAATATTTACAACGGGTCAATCTTGCCATAAAAGAGACATATAAGGCATATATTATTGCGTGATATGCGCAATAAATGTTGAAAAACAAAAGAGACGACCGCAGTGATCTTCCCTAGGTTCCACGCAGATTTCACGGAAAATTGATCGAGCAAGTCACTGAAGAAATATTCAATCACCTTGCGTATCGCAACCATTCCCGATAATTTTTCTTTGATTGACCTTTTTTTAGACGAAGCTTGTGTTCATAAAACCAAACAGTTTTTTTCCCGACTTCGAGTATATGTACAATTGCATAGTTCAATACGGATATATATTCTAGATAAGTAGGGCATGCATGTATGCTCGTGATAAGAAACTATGCGTATATGGTATAAAAAATGCTTTAACGTATCAGTTTTAGGCGCTACTTTGCAACAACTGAACTGCAGGGAGAGGGCTAAGGATGCAGTGCAGTGAACGGGTTTCTTGACGCATTGCAGTGAAAGGGTTTATGGACACATTGCAGTGAACGGGTTTCTGGAAGCCCTGCAGCGAAAGCGTTTACTGTACGCACTGCATTAAAAGGGTTTTTAGTACGCACTACAGCAATAAGGTTTCTGTATGAACTGCAGTTTAAGGGTTTCTGTACGCACTGCAGTTTAAGGGTTTCTGTACTCACTGCAGTGAAAGGGTTTCTGTACGCACTGCAGTGAAAGGGTTTCTGTACACACAGCAGTGAAAGGGTTTCTGTACGCACTGCAGTGAAAGGGTTTCTGTACGCACTGCAGTTTAAGGGTTTCTGTACGCACTGCAGTTTAAGGGTTTCTGTACACACAGCAGTGAAAGGGTTTCTGTACGCACTGCAGTTTAAGGGTTTCTGTAAACACTGCAGTTTAAGGGTTTCTGTACACACAGCAGTGAAAGGGTTTCTGTACGCACTGCAGTGAAAGGGTTTCTGTACGCACTGCAGTTTAAGGGTTTCTGTAAACACTGCAGTTTAAGGGTTTCTGTAAACACAGCAGTTTAAGGGTTTCTGTACGCACTGCAGTTTAAGGGTTTCTGTACGCACTGCAGTTTAAGGGTTTCTGTACACACAGCAGTGAAAGGGTTTCTGTACGCACTGCAGTGAAAGGGTTTCTGTACGTACTGCAGTTTAAGGGTTTCTGTACGCACTGCAGTTTAAGGGTTTCTGTAAACACTGCAGTTTAAGGGTTTCTGTACGCACTGCAGTGAAAGGATTTCTGTACGCACTGCAGTGAAAGGGTTTCTGTACGCACTGCAGTTTAAGGGTTTCTGTAAACACTGCAGTTTAAGGGTTTCTGTACGCACTGCAGTGAAAGGGTTTCTGTTCGCACTGCAGTGAAAGGGTTTCTGTAAACACTGCAGTTTAAGGGTTTCTGTAAACACAGCAGTTTAAGGGTTTCTGTACGCACTGCAGTGAAAGGGTTTCTGTTCGCACTGCAGTGAAAGGGTTTCTGTTCGCACTGCAGGGTTTTTGTACTTACAGACCCTTGGCGGCACCCCTATACCTAAACAGGGGCTGAGTACTGTATAGGCACGCAAATGATCTTCGGCCCGCTAGCCCGAGTATCAGGCCATTCATAGGGAACGATAAAAGGGCCTGACACTCGGGCTACGGCCAGAAAATGATCCCCCCCCCCCAAAAAAAAAAAAAACAAAACATAAAGCCCGCAAATGATCCCGTAATAATTTACGGAATGTAACGCGGAATGAAGTGCTCGACTCTATGCAAAAAGAACGCTTTCTTTTTGCAAAAGGAAATTATACATTTTAATTTAAAAAATGAAAATACATTAAAAAAAAATAAAGCAATTTATTTTCTCTTAACTCTCTGTATTTATGTGGAAAGACTAGACTTTTATCACAATAACCTATGATAAATGTATTCGGGATTTAGCGTGTTTTTTAGCGACCGGGATACGGGAATTCTAGAAAAACACATGCAGAATTCAATCCAATATTAGCTTACAACAAGAGAGTATTATGATCATGATCTCTTGCTTACAAATATACTTCTAACTTGTTTTTCTCTGATTCCATGGATTACATATATTTGATAAAAGCGCAAGATTGTTTTTACTTTTGGAAACACAATAAAATATTTTCAATTTCTAACCAAATCAAGGGAACACATCAATTTTTTTTTCTTTTTTTAAAAACACGATTAAGATTATTAGTATAATCAATCCACAACTAAAAAATATATAATGATGTGGTGTTCGATTAAAAAAAACTCTTGATTAAATGATTGATCAAATTTTGTGTTAAGTTTAAAATAGTGCAGAGAAAATGGTTCTATTAGAAATATAGTATATTGCTTTATTTTTTAAATGTATTTTCCTTTTTTAAATTAAAATGTATAATTTTCATCCATTTAAAATTCTTTTATAGAAAGAAAGTGGTTTTTTTTGTCTAGGTTAGAGTCGAGCACTTCATTCCGCTTTCCATTCCGTAAATTATTACGGGATCATTTGCAGGCCTGCTATGTTGTTTTTTGGGAGTTATTTGCGGGCCAGGATCATATGCGGGCAAACCGTGTGCTTTTTTGGTGGTCATTTGCGGGCAGGGGATCATTTGCGGGCCTGTGCATTACCCCTCTCCAGGATATAGGGATAGGTATTCAGTATTTACTGACCCTTGGTGGTACCCCGATACCCAAACAGGTGCGGAGCCCTTCTCCCAGGATATTATTCAGTTATTATTCAGTACTTACAGTCTGCAACAAAGGAACAGCTCCACCTTCATTAAGTGGTTCCAGCTTAGAAACTTGTGACAGCTTGGAAAGCTTGCTCTGGGAACAAACAAACACAGAACTTAAAGACAAATAATATCTTAGATTAAGTTATTAACATTATTGACAATTAAATGGTGTTTCATCCTATTTTGTTCAAATACCTGTGATTTTGAGGAGGCCGTAAACTCTCTTTCCTCGAATTTCGCTATTTCCTCTATAAGTTCCCTTGGAAGAATTCAAGAACAGAAAGTTAGTTTGTTACTATTTTTCACAACCATGAATGTCACTGGGAGGTGAGGCATTCAAAAGGGAGGTGGGAATTGCTGAGCCACGAGAGCTCACTGACACAGGCTTTTCTTCTCAAGATAGTGGGCCTGGTTCAAGGACTATAAGCCAGAGAACTTCAATAACCTCTGTATGGGGGGGGGGGGGGGGGGATGTACAACCACAGTGGGGAGACTCTGGCCTGTGGTACCATTTTCAGTGACATGCTTACAAATTGATGCACTCAATTACCCTAAGATTCTACCCGAATTTCAGTGATCTTTACATAGACTACATGGGCCAGGTTTCACAAGAGCTATCCACAGGATAAATGCTTATCCACAATGCATTTTTCCCAACAAATGTGTCTTTTGCCTTTCAATTTATATTCGTAAGAATTGAGCATAACATACTAAGTTAACCATGGTAATGGAAAGCCATTTAGTGGTAAATGAGCTTTGAATATATCCATGCTTTGTGCAACACTGGCAAATAACTATCCACTGTATAGGTATTTCAACCAGTAGATAATAGTTAGCCAGCCCATAACTTATCTCGGCCTAGTGCAACTCAAACTATTTTTAACTTCAATGGCAGGGCTTAATGCAGGACTTATTCACCTATTCAGGAGAACATGTTTCTAAGAGGTATACAGTAAGCAGCTGCTATATCTTTTTTAAAAGGTAAAACCCTTTAACCATGAAACAGGGCTAAATCAAACTGTCTTTTGTCCTCTTCACAAGCATAGTGGTGAAATGCTTTAAAGCAAGTGGGGCTCAAGAGAACATTGAGCCACACCTCTCAGCAACATTGACACAAAATTACCTGTTTTCTAGCTCAGAGATATCTGCCTGCAACTTAAGGTGCCACTTCTCTGCTTGGCTGAAGAGTTGCCTCAGGAGAAGCACATTTGTGTGGGCAGTGTTGATGAGCTCTGACTCAACTTCTCCCCGGACAACAGCACACAGGCCATCCAGCATCTCAGTGATCTCATCTAGTGTGTAGGTATCCTCAACAAGTCTATGGACAATAAGCTGAGATTTGGCATACTGAAAGGGGCCATATGGGGAGGGAATCATAGTGAATATTGAATATTGTAATACCGTGCTAAAAAACTGAAATACTGTAAAGGCTAACAACAAATGCACCAGCAAAAAAAAATTACCAATATATTAAAAAGGTCTCTTTTTACCTGCTATCTTTGAGGTCTTCAAAACAGGCTTCAACACTCCTTATCCTCTGCCCTCTGTTAAACCTTGCAAATCTGAGGTAGCTGACCACATTCTGCTGATGGTGTGGATTCAACCCAATATCCTACAACAACAAAGCATAAAATTCTTTTCTTTAGTCTTTGACTACTCCTACCACTCCCAAAACAAGATCCTGAGCTACTCCCACCCACTTCCCCCAAAAAATCAAAACAAAGACATTCATTCATGATCTCTGTCAATCTGCCAATAATTCTGATCTTTTTCCTCTGATAAAATATTTCTTGCAAAAAGCGCTTCTATGTCAAACCTCTCCATAAGGCACATTTTTCAAACTACTGGATAATTACTGCAAACAAACATTGATTTCATTATTTTAAGGGACAACTTTTCCTTAAATAACAGGGATTAAGGCAATTTTAAACAAGAACATTCAAAAGCTCGCCAGTATCTTAATAGGGGACTTGCACTATGTAATCTTATGAACTTTGGGGTGGCCCGCCTATCACACCAAAGGACGACAAAAAAACTTTAAATAAAAAAAACTTTTAATAAAAAAAACACTTCCTGAAAAATAACTTTTCTGGCTTTATTCATAGGCACTAAATATGAAGTTTTGTTGCTGTTATTTTGTCACTAAAAGCATGAGTGCACGCTAATTTGCCAACCAAAAAGTAATGTGATCTCTTAGCAAGTAACCAAGGTATTTCCAATAAAATATCGTCAATAACATGTTAGACTTTTCCTTGCGAATAAACAGCTGTACATTAAATGATAAAGAATAACAAAGGGGTGGGTGATTGGCATTCTTATTTACACTGCTATTCTGGGTCTGTATGACCTGGAATTGATTTGTTTGGCTTTGGAGTGAAAAGACTTCAAAGAAGAGTCTGACTTGGAGTGTTGACTGGTGCTCCCCACAATGCTTTGCAATCTGTTATGTCAACAAGTGGTTTCACAAGCCTTCAAGAGAAGACATTATGTTTTGAGGGCACAGAAATGGACCTGGAGGATCAGAATAAAGGTATCTATTTGTGTATTGGGCTGTGTTTGCTGATCTCTTTCTCTTGTGTGGAATTTTGTGTGTTTTGTTGAGAGGGTTTGTTCTGCTGTTTTTCCTTGTTCGATTTGAAATTTGTCAAAGAACCTGAGCTATTATTTGACTAAAGAGTATTTGATATCACCTTGGGTGGATGCATATCTTTAAACCATTTATCCCTTTGACTGATACCTGAGTATCTTTATCTCCATGTGTTAATTTGCATTTATGATTTTTTTTTTTGTTGTTATGGGTACTTCTCGAAGCCAATACTGACCGGTTGAGGGGTCAATGTGTAAATTTTCAAACTTGAATTTTTGCAAATCTATCAAACAAATTAAATTTCAAATGGCTGCTTATATTAAGAATGTATAGGTGAGATAAGAACATGGGTGTGTGTTAGTGGGGGGAGGGGCTACTCCCTTGTAATGGCTATGCATAGAGCACCTCTGCAAATCTCAAATTCGAATGATTTTGAGAAATCCCTTTACGAATGGAACGCTAAAGAAATAAGAGTTAAAAAAACTGTTCTATGTGTGAATTGTGAATATATAATTCAAGAGTATAAAAACAGGTGCAAATTCGAGTGACAATCATAATCTAAACAACATTAGCAGGGTTATGAGCGTTCCTAACGACGAAAACGAAGCTACTAGAAACGCTCCCTAGTGCAACAATAAACTAGATGAGACAAGTCAACTGTAAGGTTATACATTATGAGTTGCAAAAATAAGACGAAAGTAAGTCGAGACTTATCTTTCGGCTAGCGCTACATCTAAAAAATATCGGGCAAATCATAATATCAAGCCCACTTACCATATTACTGAAGCTTTCAGAATTGATACAACTTTTAAACACAATTTAGAATCTATGCGAAGTAGACTGGATTCTGGTTTCAAAGTACGCCCAGGTGAAGTTTTTCAGAGTTTCCGGTTATTCGCCGTTTAATTTTTCATGCTATAAAATTAGAGCGTTGACCGCCGCCATGACAATTCACCCTGCTTGGTAACCGTGCTTTCAGCACAGCGCTCATCCGGCCCCAGGCCTCACGGGAGAGGAGCTCTCGAGACTTGCCTTCCCTTCGAGGAAGATGCACGTGTGCACTGTAACAAAAGTGGAGGGCATAATTCAGCCCACTGGATGCTAAACAACGCCACCAAGTTTGCTGCAAAGACACAACTTTCCTGGGGTGGGCTATGTAGCTTCACCGCAAGAAGGCGATTCGTTCTCTCACTAAAATCGACACAAATCGGTAACTTGATAAATCCATCCGTTGTACGAATACACACAGACAGAAGAAGATACGGGATATCTATAATGGCTATTGTTAGTATCCGTTGTGTTGAAGAAGAAAATGATATAAGAATATCGTTTTCGTACGGGGGTCAACAGAAAAACATGCAGCGTGCAAAGACTGAACAATTGAAGAAATCTTTGGCAAGAATTACCCTATCAGCGAATCAGAAATCACGTAAGAAAGACAAGAAAGCCGGAAAAGGAAGCAAGGATGTTAGCATTCCAAGTGCTAGTCTTACGTTCGAGGGGTCGCTAGTGGATGAAGATCTTCCTAATGTCGAGGCGTGGAAAGATGGGTCTGTACTGATAATTGGGGAAGAACAATTTTCAGTGCTGGTAAATCCTCCAACCGTACTCTCACTCTCTCTCCCCAGTCACATAATGGTAGACTTTCCTGTGTACCCCGTCATTAAGCTAGAGTTTGCAGAGCTAAAGTACTGCATGTTTGAATGGTTTCGATCTGAGAATCCAGAACCTTCTGCAGCTTCCCTGCCATCGGTGACAGAATGTGCTTGGGAAGAGGTTGGAACTGAGTTCTGCTATAAGCCATGCTTGCAAGACATCGGGTGCTACCTGAAGCTTGTGTGCACTCCCTCAAGACAAGATCCAACTAATGGTTTGAAAGCTGAGACAGTAAGCCCAATCAGAGTCGCTGCAGAACCAGGTCACTGCCCCTTCGAGAACAGGCACTTGTACACTTTAAAGAAACTTGAGCCGGGACATATTAGATGTGTATCTTACAATATACTAGCAGATGCTTATGCTAGGGAAGAATTTGCATTGAATGTTCTTTATCCATACTGCCCTCCTTATGCTCTTGACATTGGTTACCGTAAGCAGGTGTTAATGAAAGAGCTAATTGGATACAATGCAGATATTATTTGCTTGCAAGAGTGTGGGCAGAAGCTGTTTGATGGGTTTTTACTACCTTGTATGGAACTGGAGGGATATCAAGGAATAATTAAGTGCAAAGCAGGAGAAATACCAGAAGGAGAAGCAATATTCTTTAACAGAGACAAGTTTGAATTGATAAAAACCTGTGATGTAGTTTTACGTGAGTCTCTTCTCTCACACCTTTCACAAGAAGAGATTTTGCAACACATTTCACCTATGCCAGCTCTTTTAAAAAGCTTAATCAAAAGGAACGCCATTGCTCAAGTTGCTGTCTTGAAATGCAAGGGCAATAATGATAATAGTCCACTTATATGTGTTGTTAATACTCACTTGTACTACCGACCACATTCCCCCCACATTAGAATGCTACAAGCTGCCATTATTCTGAATCACACTAAAGCAGTTGTGCATGAGCTGACAAGTGAGAGAGATGACAATATAGATGTTGCTGTGTTATTTTGTGGAGACTTCAACAGCACCCCTCGCACGGGATTGTTTCAGTTACTGACTAAAGGGCATGTTGCGAGGACACATCATGACTGGCTAGTTCATGAGGATGTAGATCAGCACTGCAATACACTGGATCTCTCCCATGGTTTCAGCTTTGTGAATGCATGTGGAACACCACTTTTTACAAACTACACTCATGGCTTCAAAGATACCCTTGATTACATATTTTGTGATAGCAAGTTTTTTGAAGTGCAGTCTGTAGTACCTTTGCCAGAGGAAGAAGAGCTGAGAAATCACCTGGCTTTGCCATCAGTGGTTATGCCCTCTGACCACTTGGCATTGGTGTGTGACTTGAAATGTAAATTCTAGTGTGAGAGATGTCAGGCACTATCCTGAGTGAACTCATTAGAGTGAATATGGACAAGTAATCAGGCTTTACAAGTTGCTGTGGTGGCACAGGTGGTCTTATTGTGCTCTAGCTGGCGGCACTTTATTTTCCTACACCCACCCTGGCTTTACAGGATTTGTTCACACTATTTTCAGCCCTGCTAGGTCCTCTCCCATAACTAAACAGAGAGCATAATAAAATCATTGAAACTGTAATACTTTTCAAGGTAGCCACAAAAATGCACAGAAATAAAATCAGGGGTGGCAAAAGCTATTTTCATGAGTGAACAATTCTAGTTGAATGGTCTTTACATTTTGCTATAATTTGTGAAAAGGATTTTATCCTTTTTGACCAAGGAAAACAGTAAAAATGATCACAAACTTTGTTAAACATTAAAAAAGTCTGGACACCTTTTGTCTGCTCGGTTGTTTCTTGTACAATAATATTTTTTGGTGTGGAATAGCAATCAATGTTCCACTCAATTCTGTTACAGTAACCACACCAGTTGTTTTTAGGGGTGTGTTACAGTACGACCAGTAAAACAGTGAACACCGGAAATAAGTAAATGTTTGTTCCAACCAATCACTCGAAAGATATTCAAACAGTCAACTAGAAACGTCTCAACAAGTCTCAGTGTCTGAATTCTCTCGTCTGATTCGTCAGAAGACAATAAACGTTCCACACATATTTAGGTGTTGATGGCTTTACTGGTTGCCTGTAAATTTCGATACAGACTTTTGACACACTTTCAAAGTTTTCTCTGAAAGACTTTGGCATTGCATTACATTGCAATCTATCCACCAGCCCTCGTGATCTTATCAGGGCCACGGCTATTTTTTGTGAAGCACACCAACTTTTTTTCAATCATTACAATTTTTCATTAGAATTTATTGTAAATTCTTGGTGTTAGCTATCTCTCTTCTCCTCCTGCCAAGTATGACAATGGTGATTGTGTATGAGAGAGCGAAAAGGTCGTCTAAAAGATAACTGATTTTTAGAATAAATAGCCAATAAATGGTGATACTTTAAACGTTGATGTTTTCGCGCGGTTGCAAATAACTGCAAACAATGATTGTAGGTGAGAGTTGAGGGGAGCACCCCAATCCACCGAACAAAATGGTCCTACTTCCTTGTTTTTGAAAAACACATTTTGCAAATGAAACATGTACGGGCACTTCCCCTCACTCTGTCCGTCTGTTGAAAAAGAAAGTGCGTCACTGACACTGAAAGGGGCAGTCGCACGTTCATCTACATCTACATTTATTAAGTCGGTAAAAATCTTGCGATATCACACCAACCTTAAATAAAAGTATTTACATATAAATAAATAAATAAGGAGATAAGTAAATAAAAATATATACATATATACATGGATAGGTACTAAGTATATATAGAATATATAAAATATTAAATAATGTAAAGAAAATTCAATAATACAATTCAATAATATATAGAAATAAAATTATAAAATTAAAATTCAATTCTTATTATTATTAAGATAGATTTCGAGGTCACGCTTAAAATGTTCGATTGAGCCTAGCTCGACAAGTTCATTAGGTAAAGTGTTCCAATGTCTTATCGTTCGGGGGAAAAAAGAATAAAAATACTTATTCTTTGTAGCTTTTTCTTGATAATATTTAAAATTATGACTATTTCTAGTTCTGTGATCTTGGTGTGGCCGGAGATACATGCTTGTGTCAATGTTCGTTTCAATGTGAAAATAAACCGTGGAATCGTCATTTCTTTAGAGCGAAATAGACGGCTGAAAGAGTATGTAGATGTAAATATGTTTGCATCGCGCCAAATTTACTCACAAGAAGATAATCAAATAGCTTTTAGATAGTGTCCAGTAGTTTTTCTCTGTGCTGGATTGGTGACGGTAGCATTCTTGAAAAATACCGTTACCAGGTCGACGGCCTCTTTAATTTGCATTCCGTTTGTGGCAAATGTCCTTGTTTTTCTTTCATAAGTTACTTAGAACCATATGTTGATTATTTACAAGTTCACAAAATATAGCCGGCGCGCATTCTGGATTTCCTTATGCCTGGTGCACACTAGTGACGTAACGACATGCGCGCGCACTGTTTATGTGTGAATGGTTCGACATAAACCCATAAGCCCGACATAACGACAAAATAGAAAAACACATGTATTTTCTTTTATGTCATTATGTCCACGCCGTAATGCCTGGTGCACACTATTGACACAATGAAATAACGACATGGGCGCGTGCACTCGCATGTTCAAGTGTGAATGATTCGACATTTTGACATAAGCCCAACCATAACGACATGAACATAACGACATAAGATAATTTTTTTTTTCTTTTATGTCATTATGTCCATGTCGTGCACCAGGCATAAGAGTACGCATGCGGAATGCAAGGGACTATGGGGGGAGGGGAGGGGTCAAATGACTAGTGCATAAGAGTACGCATGCGGACTGCAATGGACTATAGGGGGATGGGGGAGGGGGAGGGGGGTTAATAACTGGTGCATAAGAGTACGCATGAGGAATGCAAGGGACTATAGGGGAGGGGGAGAGTCAAATGACTAGTGCATAAGAGTACGCATGAGGAATGCAAGGGACTATGGGGGGAGGGGGAGGGGTTCAAATGACTAGTGCATTAGAGTACGCATGAAAAATGCAAGGGACTATGGGGGGGGGGGGAGTCAAATGACTCGTGCATAAGGGTACGCAGGCGGAATGCAACTTTTGTTGTCCCTTTCAATACTCCTGGGAGCTCACTTCTATGTCTATGCCTAACTACAAACGAATAATTAAGAGTAGCGTCTAAATATGGAGCCAGCTCCATGGCGTGAATGAACATTCGCAGAATAATAATGTTCAATTCTGGTGCTTACAGTCCCACTTTGTTGTTAAGTCTACTATTCTTGGGCTGAAACTGAATGGATAGAGTTCTCGAGATACGGAAACCTGGCTCAACAAAGGTGAGATTGCGTGTTCATGTTATTTGTCTTCGTGTCGAGTTAGCTTTAGCGGAACCAGCATTCTAAGGCAAAATGCACTCATAAACAACAAAAGATAGCTATTGAAAGAGTTTGTTGGTAAAATTCGGGTTGTTTTGAGAACTTATTATGTTTTAGAGAAATCACTATTTTTTGCCACGAACGCACGCTAGCCCGGCGAAATACAAAAGAATAGAACACGGGCTATAGGATAATAGGTCGCAAGCTCATAGGGACAGAGCTCGCTGTAGGAGCGAAACCAAGGCAAATACATCCAGTTGAAGTAGGGATACGTGCTTTATTCAACACTAACAAGACATTAGAGTTTATTTCGGAGTCAAATTATCCTATAGTCCGTGAATAGAGGTTTGCTAGCAGGGAAGAGGCTAAAACCTTGTTTTCACGTTCAAAATCAATATTGTGGAAAACGGCCAGAAAGTACTGTAGAAGTACGGAGCAAAACCAATGGTCAGTTTGTCTTAGTTCGAGTTGCCAAGGGTTCGATTTGTCAAGGGTTCGGGTTGCCAAGGGTTCGATTTGCCAACTGTTCGAGTTAGTGGGCACAAGTGTTGATGACAGCCAGAAAGCCCACGTGCGGCTAGTGCCAATCACGTGACTTTGTATTGAAATTCCATTGGCTGGCGAGAGAGGGGACGTTCTGATCAACAAACTCGGGTTTGTGCCCGACTTATCCCAACTATTGATATTTTCATCTCTCCTGGATTCCTTCGCATCTTCCCTGAGTGGATTTACAGCGTAGGGCGTCCTGGAGTCGACAAAGAGCACTTAAGGGTCGGATCCATGAATGGATTGAGGATGCAAATTCATTAATTGGCGCCTTTGAACAAGGAATATTTCCATCTTGGATCACGAGATTTGTGTTACGTCTTGCCCAAAACAGACCGACAAAACGGCTGGGTTAGCCATCTTAGCGTTTAAAAACTTTCCTTTCCGCCGGATGCATGAGTTCTCTGGCAACGATCAACTAAGTTTTGGTGGTTATGGCTAGTCGTAAGAACGACGATTCAACGGAAACTGGTGTTGAAGTAGAAATAGAGGATTCCGAAGCCACCGAGGTACATCGGTAAATTTAACAACGTGACATTGACCATTTGATAATCATGACAGACTTTTGCGCTGAAACGATTATGATCACCGGCGAGATGTTCACATTAATTCTGTTTATATCTTGAATCTACAGCTCAAGCAATCAGCTATTGACGAAGAGCAATATAATAAGGTGTTTAGCCGGCCATTTGCAACACCAAGTCTTCCTACCTCCAAAAGTGAAACTGACGTACAAACTTCTCATCTAGACGTAAACTTCGACGAAAAGGACTACAGTAGTAAGTTATTCTTTCCTCTAGGCTCGTTGAAACGTGGCATCTGTTGAATACTTTTACATTTATTTATTGTTCAGGAACGTTCAACCGTTACACTTAATCGACAAAATAGCACTTGTTTATCAACCACACGATATTAATTCAACACTGTGCAATAAAATTTACCACTTGTCAGTTAATATAATAACAAGTGACATATTGTTCAGTGACTACGGTTAGTAAGACACACATAGCTTGAAAGAGTCAGCTATCTCTGTGCGAAAGACAATGCATAGAATGAACCTCCATGATGTATGGGGGAGGGGGAGGGGGGAGGGGCATATTGTAGATCCATAGGATTCTCTTACTTTGTTTGTTTTGCTGGAGGATAAAAATCTTATAAGTTAACAGGCATAAGTCATGCAAGGCTTGTGGCTTTCTATTAATATTCCTAAATATTATTGGCTCCCAGACAAAATACAAAAACAGCCACTTACTCTTGAAAAGCAAAGTCAAGAAAAGTCAATTGGTGTATATCATGAGTGATATAGTTTTGTATTGCTTGTGTGATTTTAATCAGGGTTAGAGTTAACAAGGCTTGTTTTTCCCATTATGGATCTGATAAATCATGTCCATTTATCTAAACAGTCAAAGACTCAGAATCTGTCTAGCATTGCACAATTATTCTGGTTTCATTCTTAATATTGAATACTATATTTTATCATTTTTGTGAAAATTATTATACACAGATTATTAAGCAATAGAATTGTGTCCTTTTCTATTGAAGGGTGTACTCAAATGTGCATCTTACTTCTATTGATGTAATTGTGGCAATAAATGTTCTATCACAGGAGTCAAATCTTGAAGTCCAGCAAAATTTCAGATCTTGGGATAGAATTGATCTTTGAAATTGATGTTTCTTGACCATAACTATTTATACTAATAACTAATTATCCAAAAGAACTGTAATGGCACCCTTGGAAAATAAAAAAGTTCCTGTCTGGAAACTATTCATTTACAAGAATAGTTTCTACAAGCAGAAAGCCAAGCTTTTTGAACATACAGTATATATACAGAATAAAGAAAATATTTCAAAAGCTAGTCGATAGCAAACAACAAGCCTGTTTTAAGAGTGACTTTCATTATTTGCAGCAAAAGTGCCAGAGTGATTATGAGAGACATGCTGGAATTTGTTTCTGTGATATTTATGCAATTTTGACACATGGTTGTTGTGCATTGTTAAACCGTGTGTGACACTTAATATCCTCTTTTCATTCTATTATTTTATTGTTATATTATATGTAACTGGCTTAATCATCTTTACTTTTAAAACACACACAGTCTGATAAAATGACAAAATGGGGACTTGATGAGTGTCTTTTTTTTTCTACAAGTACAAGGAAGTAAGGTTTAAGGTAGTCACATATTGTACTGCTATTTTACTTTTTTCTACTTTGTTTAGGACATCGCAAGTCATCAGCTAAATACCATGAGCCTCTACGACGAATCCACACTTCACACAAAGACCTTGCTGCATTGGCTAAAAAAGAATCAAGGAAACATAAAAAACATAAGCATAAACATGAGCACAAGGAAGGGCAGCATAAGGGCTCTCACAGGAGTAGTCACAGGTCAGAAAAACAAGGTCAGAATGACAAAAACTTACCAGGAATTGAGGAAAGTCACCAGGAGAGCATATATACTGACCAGGAGGGTGGGAGAAAAGAACTTCCCTCCGTAACTGACAGTGAGGATGATAGGGGCTTGGAGCTTGTCATTGGGTCTAAGAGAGATAGAAAAGGGGCAGAACAGGAACTGGAATCTGTTGCTGACATCGGCTTGAAAGATGGAGAAAGTGACCAATCCAAATCAGTGAATGGAAAAGAAACAGCATTGCCTGTTGAAATGGACATCGAAGATGGTGGACAGAAACAGAAGAGCTCTGCCCCAGATGAGAAGGTTACTTCACAGGATCAGTTGATTCCTGCACAGGACTCCAAAACCCTGCCACAACCGACTTCTGACATTAAAACACAGACTGAAACTAAAACACAGCCTGAGATTATAGCAAAGTCTGAGATAATAGCAAAGCCTAAAACTGTAGAAACTGCACAGGAGTCGGAGAAAATAGATGGAACCGTTAAGACTCCTGAGACAGCAAGAAAACAGAAAGTTGCTGTTGAAGTCTTTTTGGGTGATGAAAAAATAAAAGTTCTCTCAGATTCAAATGCAGAAATAAATATTCTGGTGCCCAAGGAAAAGGCAGAGCATGCTCTCGTTGAGGTATTGCCACCAATTGACGAAGGGATAAATGATAATATCCTTAGAGATGATGAACTAGATTCTGCAGGAAAGGATGCTTTGCTTATTTCACACCATACTGACCGACTTGTCGCCCCCATGCAGCACCTTGGTGACCGTCGTGAGGGAAAGAGGAGACACCATCGCCGCCACCATCATTCTCACTCTCAAAAACATCGCACTATCTCAGAGAGGGAGGCCATTGCTAACAAGGCCAGGATTCGTTCAGGAGCGTTAACTCTCTCTGAAACTGGACCAGCATTTGTTGACTTGGCTTTGAAAGTGCCATCAGAAAATGAGGAAAAATTGGAAAACAGGGACTTGGAAGAGATGGCATGTAAGTAAAGATTTTAAGCCTGAGCGAATTTTTCTGTGTGTTAAGTATTTATTAATCACAATTATTTGGGCATTTTTTCAGGGCATCGTTTTGAGGATTTCCCAGGCTTGCGGAGACGTAGGCCACAGTTTCGCAAAATCAAGTTGAAGTCAGGAATGTTGACAAGGCGTCGTGGATCTACTTGCTCTGACATCACTGCCAGTTTGCATAAGTTTCCAGTTCAATATGATCACAGTCCACATGAGGTAAATATTCTATTAGTCATTACGTATATGTTTGGGGCACTTTGTTCTCAGTACCATTTCTCAATATACTGTCTGCTTTTCTAAGCAATCGAACAAAGTTATACCTGTTTTTTTTTTTTTTTTTTTACAACAGCGTCAGAAGAAAGAAAAAGCATTTTAGAATCCAGTTATCATTAAAAATAATCCTTTAATATTTACAAGATTCTTTTGTCTTATATAGGCGTTTATAGAGTTACAAGAACTGACAGGAAAAGATCAAGATATGCGTTGGAAGGAGACTGCGCGTTGGATCAAGTTTGAAGAGGATGTGGAGGATTCAAATCGCTGGGGCAAGCCGCATGTTGCTTCACTATCATTTCATAGTTTGTTAGAACTCAGAAAGGGCCTAGAAAGAGGTAAATGAATGTTTTTGTTACGAAAAGAGAGAAATAGATGAACTAAGTACCCTTCATACTGATCAAGAACTGTAAAAGAATCTAATTATAAGTGCTGCCAACTTTTCGGCATTGTCTGTTAGTCGAAAGCTGACTGTACAGTGGTACCTCTATAAAGCAGCTCTATCCTCAAGGGGTACCTCGTTAATGGCTTTAAGGCATTCTTTTTTTTTTCAACAATTAACACTTTATGATGCATCAACTATATCTTCAATTCCTCTTCTTAACACATTTAAAAGACTTCAGCAATCGATCAAACAAGGTGCCACTATTTTGTTGTTTTTCAGGCACTGTGCTTCTGGATTTAGAACAATTTGACTTGCAGAGTATCGCTGAGGCCATTGTTGACAATATGGTGATAACTGACCAATTGTGCAAAGAGGACAGCGACCGAGTCTTGTCTGCACTTCTTGTCAAGCACAAGCATCAGTACCAAGAGGCGGGGAATCTTCCGAGGCGGCCCTCATTCTATAACCTTAAAACATTTACGCCAAACCTGTCCAGACGAAATAATGAAGAGGACAAGAATTCTGTCAAGATGGTGGTTACTGAAAAGGTTCCTGTTGATGAAGAGACGGATATGATCAGGCTGAAGATTGATGATAATATTGATGTAGGGTCACACACTGTAAGCATCGATGGTAGCGAGGTAAGTATTTTTTTATGATTGCTAAAAGTATTCCACTGCCCATCGACTTTAGTATGTAAAAAAGAAAATTGTTGAAATTAATTTTTCCCCTTTTTTCCAGAGCGCATTGATTAATACAATCGATACCAATAAAAAAGATGAGAAACTCGAAGTGACATTTGGCCCAACAACTACAACTCAGCCTCAGGATCCCCTGAAGAATCAAGAGTCCGATGTAAAAGCGCGAGTTCCAGAAGACGCAGAAGCCACAAACGTACTTGTGGGAACCCTTGATTGTCTAAAGAACCCGGTCACTGCTTTTGTACGTCTCGCAACGGGGTGTTACCTTGGCAATGTCACGGAAGTTGCAATTCCTGTGAGGTTTCTCTTTGTGATGCTTGGCCCGGAGACTCAGTCTGATACATACCATGAGATTGGACGCTCAATTGCTACGCTGATGTCAGACCAGGTAGGGCCAGTGGTACACATCCATTTTTCCTCTTGTTCTTCTTCTATTTGGATAACTTCATGTAGCAGGACTCGCTGATCTATTAGACTAGGCAAGTTGTAGAAATTGGGTAGGTGGGAATTGGAAACAAGTCAGAACAAATTTAATGTTGAATCCCTCTCTGAAAACAGTTTGTCTGACGTTTCAAGTATTTAGCTCTCTATCGGAGCATGTGCCGTTTTTCTATTGCAAAATATTTTTGTTGAGTTTCCGATCGAAATACGCAAAGCCATACTGTTGTCTTTAGCGAAAGTGATTGAACACTGACTCGATTGACATGATATCTATTAAAAACAAAAACAGAATTTTTCACAGCTCTTTTCGAAAAAAAAACAGCGATGATAGAACTCTAATAAACCTGTGCCTGTTTGTTCAAGGTATTCCACGATCTTGCGTACTACTCAGAGTCACGTGAGGACATTTTGATGGCCATCAATGAATTCCTGGATGATACAGTGGTGTTGCCGCCTGGAGAGTGGGACAAACAGCTGCTGATCCCCGTCCTACTGTCACAGAGCAAGACGATGGCTAAGAGGAGAAAGCAGGCGAAGGAAATCAATGGTAAGTACTGTAAACGGGCTAGGGTCAGAGCTTGAAGCAGGCGAAAGAAATCAACGTTGATTAATACTCCACAAGACAATTGCTAACCGGTAGAAGCAGGCAAAAGAGATCCGCTTGGTAAGTGTCATTAAAAAGAGTACGGCTTAGTCTGAAAATCGGTAAAAAAAATCAATGGTGATTGCCTTTAAAAGAGTATAGAGTTACCCTGGAAGAAGGCGAAAGAAATTTAAAAAAAACGGGCAATCATTAAGTGATGCAGCACAAAACGATTGTCAGAATTGGAAGAGAAGCCATCAGCATTGCATTGGAAAGCAACGAAAGTAAAGTAAAAAATCCCCATTTTTTGTACTACTCACCATAAAACATTTACCTTCTTACCCCTCCGTGTTAATGATTTTTCCCTAGCGATCGCTACTCAAGCTGCGGAGGAGGAAGACAACCCCTTGAAGAGAACCGGTCGTTTCTGCGGGGGTCTGATACAGGACATTAAACATAGATCTAAGACATACATAAGTGACTTCAAAGACGGCTTTAACTGGCAATGTCTGTTGGTGACAGTCTTCTTGTACTTTGCTGTGTTTGCGCCGAATGTTGCATTTGGCGGCTTGTTAGCCGAGAAGACAGATCAGTGGCTTGGTGTGTCAGAGGTCATATTCGCGTCTTGTTTCTGCGGGCTTTTGTTTGCTCTCTTTTCTGGCCAGCCCCTAATTATTATTGGTGCAACTGGACCTGTGATGGTATTTGAGCAGACCATATTTAAGGTGGGTTATTTGAACAGACCATCTTTTTGGTGGATTGAACAAACCATATTTGATGTGGTTTGTTTGTCAAGGCGAAACTATTCGAAGCTGGCAAATACGATAATAATTTCAAAATGAAAAAGCGAAAAACATAGAACAAATTTTCAAGTACCCAAGTGTCCAAAACCATGATGTGTTTGATGATTAGCAAATGACACACACTGCAAGAATATTCAAGATTTAAATATATGCTACAATAAACTACAATAAAGTTTCCTTCATGGACCAATCCGTGTTATATGTGGATAATCGTGTTATCCACCACTTTGTTCTTTCGCCGGCATTAGGAATTTATCTCCCCAAAATTGAGTTGATTTACAACTTGTACTTCTTTTACTTTGCTGGAATGATGCCTAATCTTTTATCTATAAGTCCACCAATTGTTTGTTTTCCACAGTTCTGTGAGCAGTCAAATATCGAATTTTTGCCGTGGCGTTGCTGGATTGGTTTCTGGGTGCTGGTTATCCTGTTTCTTGTTGTCGCGTTTGAAGGGTGTTTTCTTGTAAGATACTTCACACGTTTTACCGAGGAGTTGTTTGCATGTCTGATCTCCTTGATCTTCATCTACGAGGCCATCAATTTTCTTTATAAGGTATATTTACACCAGCTATGTACGTGTTGAGCGCCGACAATTGACAAATAAAATCATCGCAAAAATCACACCTCCATTTTACAGACTTCTAAGTAATACTAAGTCACCGAAACTTTATTTTTTTAATCATTGTTTCCAAAAGGCTTACCCGAAATAAATGATTTCTGCTCTTAAGATTGACAATGGTTGGTCATGATTTTATCATGATTATTATCGTCTTAATATTCTCCGATTAACTTTCTATACCAGTTAGAGTTGTTTTCAAAAGCCAGTGAAATACACTATAGCTTATTTAGCACCAGTACACTCTAATGTCTTTAACAAAGTTTGTTTAGGTTTTTTTGTTTGTTTATTATTTGTGGCTATTTTAGGTGTTCAAGAAGAACCCGTTGTCTCGAGATCCTGTGACTAACTTGACCAATATAGATCCCTACATAAAGGAGAACATCGTCCCAGTAACGGGTGAACCCAACACCGCCCTGCTCTGTGCTATTCTGATGTTTGGCACATATTTTGTGGCCTTTTACATGCGCAAGTTTCGTAACAGCCACTTCTTTGGAAAAAAGGTAAGAATAGCTTGTGTTTGGCTTCGTTGTGGCTATTTCAGATATGTTCTAAGAGATCCAGGGAGAGGGCATTGAAGATAAGCCTCTTTGTGACTTTTCACAATGATCATTCACGAGCGCATTTTTTTCTCTTATTTCACCATTGCGCTCGAAAACCTTACAATTAAGGCACTTTTCTCAGATCCTGGCTCCAGCACTCTCATACGATACCCAACCTGAGCTGTTGCCGAAGGAACTATTAACCTATGATAAATAAAAAAAATGAGCGTTGATTTGAATTGAAATGCATATGATCGAGCGATCATATGAATCAGAGCTTTAAGGCAGTTAGATGTCAACGCTTTTGAGATGCATGGTTTAGATGTAAATAAAACGCCGAAACTGCGACCTCACGGGCAACAAAATGCATAAACAAAACTAGCTACGACCTTACAGGCCCACAAAATGTATAAACGAAATAAGCTGCGACCTCATAAGCCCACAGAATGCAGACAAAACGAACTGCGAACTCACAGGCCCACAGAATGCAAACAAAACGAACTGCGGACTCACAGGAGTCTGCCTCATGTGATGTACTAACAGTCTCCGTGTTTCTTTCAGGCGCGCCGTCTGGTTAGCGATTTCGGTATAGCAATTGCCATGATAACAATGGTGATTATCGATGTTGCTATTCGTGACACTGTGATCACGCCTAAGATTTCTATTGGCGATGTGACGAAAGTAGGATTCCATCCTACTCTTAAGACCAAGCGGGGCTGGTTCATCAACCCCATGGGCTTGGTAGACTCCATGAAGGCAGGGTGGGTGTTCGCTGCCATTATTCCAGCTTTATTTGTTGGCATCTTGCTCTTTATGGAAACTGAACTCACTGGAGTACTGATTAACAAGAAGGAGAACTGCCTCCAGAAGCGACCCGGCTATAACATGGACCTGTTGCTGATGGGTGTTATTACGCTAATATGTTCGTTGTTTGGCTTACCCTGGATGTGCCCTGCCACTGTGCGCTCCGTGTCTCACTTTAATGCTTTGTCTGTATGGAGTACATCTCACGCCCCTGGAGAGAAGCCATATTTGGTGGAGGTCAGGGAACAAAGGATAACAAACATCCTGATCCATGTATTAACAGGTAAGGAGGTAAAAGGAGGATAACAAACATCCTTATCCATGGATTAACTTGTAAGGGGGGAAACGGAGAATAACAAACATCCTGATCCATGTATTAACAGGTAAGGAGGTAAAAGGAGGATAACAAACATCCTTATCCATGGATTAACTTGTAAGGGGGTAAACGGAGGATAACAAACATCCTTATCCATGTATTAACTTGTAAGACGAAAAAAGGGGAATAACAAACATCCTGATCCATGTATTAACAGGTAAGGAGGTAAAAGGAGGATAACAAACATCCTTATCCATGGATTAACTTGTAAGGGGGAAAACGGAGAATAACAAACATCCTGATCCATGTATTAACAGGTAAGGAGGTAAAAGGAGGATAACAAACATCCTTATCCATGGATTAACTTGTAAGGGGGAAAACGGAGAATAACAAACATCCTGATCCATGTATTAACAGGTAAGGCCGAAAGTACGGTTGAGCAAACGATTATTTTAAGTTCGCCTGTGCAGGGGCTCGTTTCTCGAAACACCCGAGAATTCCCGGCCCCGAACACGTTTTATTTCTTAAATTTGAAAAGCTGGCTAATCCTATAAAATTTATGGTATCTAAATGTGTTGAAATATCGTCGAATTTTACCACAAAGATTCATGTGAAGGATGGTTCTCTTTATAGACTTATAGGTTTTGATCTTTCCCGAACTTCTATGGCTTAAATAAGTTCTCGGGACCTCGCAGTCACCCGAGACTTTTCGGGTAACTTTTTGGCTTCAGCAAAACTTCGAAAATAGCCCTATTGAGCGTAATCATTTGGAATACGAACCAAGAGGAAGTTTAAACTATTCTAAAACATGAAAGCGGTTCTCCAAAATGAAAACATGCTAAATTTTGAGCAAAAATGCAAAATAAACTTTTCGGGCCCGAGAATTCTCGGGAGTTTCGAGAAACGTTTGTTGTTTTGAATAGTCAAAATTCTAATTTACCCTTAAAAAAAATAAATGAACAGTTTTTAGTGTAGGCTGGGTTTAAAATCCTAAGTGATCAATGTGACTGATTTTGTTTTTGCTACTTATGAATACCTCAATTGCATGTGGTTTTATATGATGGCATCGCATCATGCAAAAGTGTTTTTTAAAGTGTTTTTTTTTTTAACATAATGAATTGACCTTTTTTTTCCACTTGAGAAGCAAAGCCCGAGAAAGAGAGCATCTTTCTTCACCATATTCAGCATTTGTGTTTTTCCATATCAGGAAAAAGCTTTTAGAAAACGCTTGCTTCTTGTTGTGTACTGCCCCCCTTCTATTGTCAACCTTTCCCTCCTTTCTACAGGGATGTCTATACTGCTCGCCCCAGTTCTCCATCATGTACCTGTCCCTGTGCTGTTTGGTGTGTTACTGTACCTCGGCTTGAGCTCGCTGTCCAATCTACAGCTCATTAATCGACTCATCATGATGTTGATGCCACCCAAGCATCATCCGGATGTCAGATACGTCAGAAAGGTGACTACCACCAGGGGTGGCTTCAGAGTGGGGGTAATGAAGAGGGGGTGGGTGCAGTTTGAGAATGGCCTGGGGCAGAAGGGATGATTACCACCAAGGGTTTGTTGGAGAGCAGGGTTGGGTACAATGCACCTGATATAACGCATGTTTAGAATTTTAGAGGTGTCACCCTCTAAAGTCTATTGTAACTGTGTACACTTGCTTTCTTTTCTAACCTTTGATTTGGTTTGATTTGTATTTAAGGTGCCTACAGCTAAGATCCACGGCTATACCCTAATCCAGTTAGCATGCCTACTGGTCCTCATGGCAGTGAAGTTGACGATACTAGCGCCCTCTTTTCCCTTTTTCATCATCTGTCTCATCCCTGTCCGAAGGCTGCTTGGTAAGGTCTTCTCCCAACATGACTTGGAAGAGGTGAGTATGAACATACGACCAGCTCTATACTAACTACACTCTTAAGTGGACAGAGGGGAGGGGCAGGAGAGGGGATGGGTGTGGCTCAAGTAGTCAGGGGTAGTGGACAGGGGATGGGTGTGGATTGAGTGGTCAGGGGGTAGGGGATAGGGGATGGGTCTGGCTGTTGGTATGTTCCTCTTATCCAGGCACCCTTCTACATACGTTTTGCCAGTCAGCCTTTGTTTCCACAGTGTTTTACAGGATGTCTCTTCCAGCAACACAAACAACCTGCTTACTCATTGTACCTTCTAGTATTTTAGTTCTATATATTTTACACTCAAAATTCCAAAAACTAGATTTCCCTTGGGTATTATCTTATATTATCTGGTAGAACATTGAGGTACTATAATTTGCTTATGGATGTGTTGATTCTTTAAAGGTGTATGATTGATTGATTGATCATATATCCATTGCTTTATTCTCAGCTGGATAATGAGGAGGATGACTACGATGATAGTGATATAGATGAGTATGACACACTCATCATGCCAATCTAAATAAACAACCTAGCAACTGTTGCCAAGGTCTGCCTTATATTACAACACCATCTGCACGTCTGGCAAACTGCCTAGCACTTTTCCATCGGCTGCCTCATGTCACATTGGAAAAGGGGGAGAATAGAGACCCATATTTCATGTATACATACATTCTTTAGATTTAAATGCCAAATTTAATTGGTTTGTCTGAACAAATTATAAGGCCCGGTCCGTATACTGTGTATACATTTGGTTGTGTGTATCTTTTGGTATTTTTTAAAAATAAATGTCAGAATTGCGAAATTTATACTGAAGATTGCATCTAGAATTATATTTTATAGCAATATTTGAAAATATCAAGGATTGATAAAAACAAGTGCTTGTGATATTAAAAATATAAATTTTTTGTAATGCAGAGGTGAATTGATGCAAAATACTGTACAGTAAAGTTTGGAAAGCAATAACATGAATTATATATTGTATGTCTTTTTACTTATTTAAATATTTATCGGAAGCAGAAGCAAAATGACCTTGAACCCAATAGGCGTATTAGTTCGTCTGCCTAGGGGGGAAGGGGGGGACTTGTAACCCTGGGGCGTATTAGTTCGTCCGCCTAGGGGGGGACTTGTAACCTTGGGGCATATCAGTTCGTCTGCCTAGGGGGGGGGAACTTGTAACCCTGGGGCGTATCAGTTCGCCCGCCTAGGGGGGGGGGGGGGACTTGAAACCCTGGGGCATATCAGTTCGTCCGCCTAGGGGGGGACTTGTAACCCTGGTGCGTATTATTTCGTCCGCCTAGGGGGGAAAGGGTGACCTGTAACCCTGGGGCGTATCAGTTCGTCCGCCTAGGGGGTAAGAGTGACCTGTAACCCTGGGGCGTATTAGTTCGTCCGCCTAAGGGGGGGGGGAGTAATGGTGACCTGTAACCCTGGGGTGTATTAGTTTGTCTGCCTAGGGGGGTAAGCGTAACCTGTAACCCTGGGGTGTATCAGTTTGTCCGCCTAGGGGGGTAAGCGTAACCCTGGGGTGTATTAGTTTGTCCGCCTAGGGGAGTAAGGGTGACTTGTAACCTGGGGTGTATTTGTTTGTTGGCCTAGGGGGGTAAGCGTGACCTGTAACCCTGGGTTGTATCAGTTCGTCCGCCTAGGGGGTACTGGTGACCTGGAACACGGGCTGTATCAGTATGTCTGCCTTGAGGGGAACTGCAACCCCTAATTGCCCTTTCTGAAGTGCCCATCTCATCAGTCTCGGAAATATTGATTGACAGAAAATGTTTCCTATTTGATAAATGAAAACCATTAATTTGCAATTTTAATAAAGCTTGTGACCTCCCTGTGCATCAATCTTAGGACAAAAGCAGTATTTTACGTTTATGACTGGGTGATATAGTGCCTGTGATAAAAATGCAGCTGAGAATCCCCGGGGTTTTCTGTTTTTGTTTTTTTACTGTGGGGGTAATCAGGGGCGTGTCTATAGAAACACGCAGGGTGGGGTCCAGAGTAGTAATTCACTGAACTCTGGAAATAGATCACTATATCATTCGTTTGGTACAGTGTCAGTGTCTTTTATCGTAAGGATTTCATGCGAGTTCGACTTGAAAGCAAGCCCAGTGTGATCCAAGTGTGATTGAGGTAAATAAGTACAAATGTTTGTACGGGAGAAAACTTTTCTTCCTGTTTGCCGTATAGGTTGTCCAAAGAATTAGTACAACCAAAAAGCACAGCAAAATGTGTTTCCATCTAACGCGCGATTTACAATATTACGAGAATAAAACAACGCGTCATCCTGGGGTGGTTTCGGGCCCTGGGATCATTTTGGGTCCTGTACAGTCACCACATGCGCTGTTGGGGCTGAAGATACCGGATACGTTAAGTCGTGCCGACCAAAAATGCTCGAAGTGTATCACAAGCCTCAGAGAGGCAAGAACATTTACTGCAACCCAAACTCCTCGGAAAGCATTCGGGCGTTATACGAACTAAGACCCTGTTGATAGACACAATATACTTCATAATCCGAGCCGCGCGCCCCCAACAGCGCAACGAGGGAATTTTTTTGTCAATGTCTGTGCGCTCAACTCACTTGCGGGTACGTCGTCCACTTAGCTCCGTCGATGCTGTAGTGGAGTCCATAGCGGGTCACCCAGTAGTTTAATTGAGGAATATGAGTTGCGTCCCACGGCACTACTTGGGTCGCAACTCCAGTGATTCCTATGACATTCAACGGGTCAACTTGAAAGAACTCGTCGGCTTTTGAAACAGAATGCTGCCAGAATCCATTGACCTTAGTGACAACGTACTTCTTATGTAGCCTTCCCTCATACGGAGGCGAGTAACGAGAATAGAAGGAAGAGCTGGTGATCTGGTGGTCTTCGATAATTGTCTTGTACTGCATTCCTAGTGCCCGTGACATGCATACTAGGTGCAAGTAAAACATAACAATGTTTGAAATTGTCCATCGCAGGCGCTAAAGCAACACATAATGCTAAAGGAGGGTTCCAGGGCAAAGGGGAGTGCCCCCATTTTGGTTACGCATCTTGCGAGGAATGAAAAGGAGCTAAAATTGCAAGAAATACAAGAAGCCCCAGATATTTTTACCATCGCCCTTCTCTCACTCCGGGCCCGCCATCCCCTTTCTCGATCCAACGCCCTTCTTAATCCCACCACCCCAGCCGAGCCTTCGAAGAGTGACCATGTATAGATACAAAATGGTATTAGAATGCGTTATATAAATAACCAGGGAATACAGTGATGAGAACTCAACTTAACATCAATACAATTTATCAATTAAATTATAGCAACGAACACTGAAATGAAATAGATGCAACACAAAAACGTCCTTGGGGGCGGACGGGCGGAGGCAAGAAAAGCAAAAAATATATATCAATCAATTTGGCCTTAAACGTGTTTTTGTTACTGAGTAGTACAAATCGTATAATTTATAATTTTAAAAAAGCTTTTCTTTTTTTTTTTAACAAGGACCCAACACGCCGTAACATTGCGTCGGTAATGAGACTTTTTAGTTGTGTTATTGTTAATAATTTGAACGAGTTTTTACTGCACATTTTCATAGAAAAAAAATAGCTTGCGTCCAAATAATGAATAAACGTTATCGCATCTATAATCAAAGAAAACATCGCAATTTTTTGTCGTGAAAACGATATATGACTGAAATGTTTCATGCAGAACACAATCCCACGTGCTTCTTTCTAATTATCAGATTAAATTCATTGTTTTTTATCGTCCTCTTATCACTTGATCGCTGCAACATCAGCGGACAAACAGACCCGAATTCAACCGGAATCCAGCGGAATCTGGGGTTGCCTTTTGAAAACACAAGTAAAATCATGGAGTCTTCGGTTGCCTTTGGTTCCGTCATGCATTAAACGCCAGAGACGCGCGAACTGAGCAAAAAGGTCCATTTCAAAATATCCTAATGATGAGTATTGTTTGATCAGGAAGGGTTATCTATTTTGACCAAGAGACCATGAAGGTCTCTTGATTTTGACTTACTTTCGCAATGTTTCCCCCTAAAACCAGGCGGACAATTGCAGCTTGCGGTGTTGTTCTTGTAGTTAGCTCCGCATTTTCCACCGTTCAGGCACTCTATCTCGTCGCAAGGATTCTATGAATATATATATATATGTCATTAGGGCAGGTGGGGCTGACATGACTAAAACTGCCTTCCAGCAACTTCTTCATTACGAGTTGGTTTTTTCGTCCGCAAAAAATAAATATGAGATGAAATCAACGTTTGCACAAATACCAATATATTTTTTTTACCGCAAAATACAACGCCTAACGACATTAAAATTTGTTGCCTTTTGCCGCCTCAAAATTATTTAAAACTTACGGGGATGCTAAAGTGATGCGAAGTATGGTTATTTGGATCAAACGTATCCGACGTGTTGTACTTATCTTTGGCGAGTAGCTCACACCAAACTTGGCTCGAGTCTGGGCTGGAGGCAGTGTTGATAGAGAAGCAGGAGAGAAAATCCAGGGATTTGAGCCAACACTAAACGGGATGAACCTCAAGGCTCCACTCTAAGACTTCCACGCTCAGATAGGAGTACGCATGAAATTGACAAAACTAAAGTCACCGTCGTTTCTTTGAACGCCTTGGTGATGGCTTTCGCCCCGAATAGCTGGCGTGGCGATGATTAGGATGTCGAAGAGATACCATGACATCTTGGAAAAGGACCGACAGTCTGCTGCGGGCTTTGGCCGTAAGTGATAATGGCGCACTAGAGACCAAACGTTATCATTCGAAATCATCTATAATAAATGAGTGCTTTCGGCATGAGAACTACTTTAACATTTTGAAATTGTTTTCTTATTTTTAAAATGTTTCTTTATGGGTACCGCGACGCACACGTCTAACGATGACAGGAATACCACACTATTAAATCATAACTTTTGCCATTTTCAAAACCAGTTTTATTTTTCAGTTTTTAACTAGGGGGGAAATTCCACAGTAGTTCCACAATTTTAGTCAAACTTTGTTTTTGGAAATAACACCTGTTAATGTTACAAAATACATCTCTTCATAAAAATGTCACACGAAACTCGAAATACGTTCGTAGGGAAATGGTGATAACTAGCACAGTGATTAACGGGAACTACACAACGCAAGCTAATCGGGTTGGGTTGGGCTGAAGCCCCAAAATCACGATATCACCTATTTTTAAACACGAGGTTTCGCTATAAAAGGGAAAGCTCCTCCCACCCCCGGGCTCAAGAACAATCAGTTATCAATGAGCCGTCAATGAGTCAACATGTCAGGACAATTGCTCTGAGCGCTAAATTCAAATTTCATATTCTAAACAAAAATAAATATAATTCCTAGAGTTGTCTAAATGTTTCTATCTATCGTAAAATAATGCTATACCAAGCTGTGTGCGCTCTAAAATACGAGCATTTTCATCACAGCGCGAGAATAATTTATGCAGGTGCGATAGATTATGGATAGCGCAAAATTTAAAATTGTGCACCAAAAACGTGAGTGGACAGCAAATAACTAATTTATCAACCTATTAACACAGCTGTCTTGTTACCTGTGTTTTATTCAAGCCGGCTCAGAGATAAGCAATTTTACAGGAGACTTAAAATATGTGACCGTTAGCGTGGCAGTGTTCTGATTATAATTGCAAATTTGAGCCCGGGGATGGGAGGAGCTTTCCCTTTTATAGCGGAATCTCGTGTTTAAAGTAATAAAATTACTTAAAGCCGCATTGTCAGCAGTTTCCTTTTGGAGGGCAGACGCAAACCTAAACCGACAACAGAATCTATTAGAATCCGCTCTAAATTATCAGTCACATCCACCAAGAAACTGCCAATAAACACACGGCAATTTTGAAATAATTTTCGTGTATTCCGTTAAAAATCATCGGAGATTGTTAAGTAATCGACCAGAAGTAAACTGGCGACATTGCGGCTTTACTCAGGGGCCGCGCACCGGGGGGGGGGGGGGGAAGGGGTGGGGGCTATAGCCCCCCCCCCAACCCCCCTGCAAATTTTCCTCTTTTTTTTTTTCAAAAAAGAGGGGAAAAAATTCTAAATAATTATCTATGGCGTAAATTTCAGCTGAATTTCCCTTGGATTTGATAAGTGTTCAAGGCTGCGCTATTGTTCTACCACTTCTTTGGAAATCCATATTCTAATGACAACCGTACTGTGAATAAAAACACTTTGTTACATAAGTAATTTTGTATTTTACTAAAATAAAAGTGATACCAGACCTCCCCACCCTTCCACTCTTTTTTGAGCCCCCCACCCCCCCCCCCCCCTGCCCCTGATAATTTTGGCAGTGAGGAGCTTCGAGGAGATATACTTTACTCCCCTAAAACTCTCATAGGCTAAGTTCAAGCATGGCATTATCCAAGAGCCGTATTTAATGCAAATGCATGCAAATGAAGATGAAACAATCAGCTCTATTCATTTGCATTGAATACAGCTCATGAATAATACGACGTTTGAACTAAGCCATAGTTCCCTGCCTCTCCCCCATGGTACATATTCTTTACTGCTACCCCCTCCCCCATAACTATCAACGTTGCCTGCTTATTTTAAATATGAAACTTTCTCTGATGACTTAAATGGCACAGTATCCAGAAAATGCTATACAAATTGGTCAGCCCTTTTTTTCAAGAAAATCTAAGGGCACTTGAAATATTGTACAAATATGTGAACATCAAACACCCCAACGACCACAATGGCTGATTGTGATTTCTTTTTAAATACAACTTACATGATGGTTCTACTGTTAGAGGAAGAGGGTGATAATGTTCATAAAGACAAATGAACTAGTAGATCCTTTGGAATTTCCACATGGTGTGACAAATAGCAAAAGCAGGATCATGTTTAACAATGCACACTTAAAGGTTGATTTCTTTCATTGGCAATATTTCATATGGCTATTTCTTGCTTGCATCAGAGGCCTTGTCTTTGTCTTTGCTTTTCCCTTGACTGTCCTTTTCTTTAGTATCCTTATCTTTTTCTTTCTCCTTTTCCTTCTCCTTTTCTTTGCTTTTCTCATCTTTCTTACTTGCTTCGTCCTTCTCTGCATCCCTGTTCGTCACTTTATTGCTGATGAGGTTGTGTAGCGCAATGATGGAGCGGATAAGAGATGCTACGTACACTACAAGCATCTGGTCATTGGTCTTGACAGTAACAGCCTTGCAGAAATCCTCTATGTCCAGGTTAGGTAGGAGGTTGAACACATCTTGGAGCTCGTAGATTATCGTATGATTGACAGGTAGTTTCTTGGTGGCAACTTTTTCTAGATAGTCCCTTATATCCCCAAGTCGTGCGTGGAGACCCTTTAGTGATGTTAGCTGGTTGGTGATCCGCTGTGATAACGTCCCTGCTGTCAAATTCTTTATATCCCTAAGAAAGGAAAAAGATTCAATTGCAGTGGAAATTCAATGTTACCAAAGTGAAGATCAAGCACCATAATGCTACAGAGATAGGCCATTCCAGCTATACAGTAGGCTTGCGTGCACAGTACAAAAAAAACCCTTCCTCAACCACCAGATTTTAGCATGTGCCTTTTTCAGCTTGCACAAAACAAAGCACACGCTGCATGACAGAAGTCGAGGGAGGGTTCCATGTCCAGTGCATACACATTATTCTAGCTGGAATGGCCTATTAATGTTTCAGCATGGGTGTTGTTGTACCCTTACAAATATTAGGGACCAAGTTTAATGGAAATAAGTATGCAAAGACATTGGCTTTCAATAAAATGAATGCCCTGTTAACCTCAAAACAAACTTACCATCCCTGTTAACCTCAAAACAAACTTACCATCCCTGTTAACCTCAAAACAAACTTACCATCCCTGTTAACCTCAAAACAAACTTACCATCCCTGTAAACCTCAAAACAAACTTACCATCCCTGTTAACCTCAAAACAAACTTACCATCCCTGTTAACCTCAAAACAAACATACCATCCCTGTTAACCTCAAAACAAACTTACCATCCCTGTTAACCTCAAAACAAACTTACCATCACTGTTAACCTCAAAACAAACTTACCATCCCTGTTAACATCAAAACAAACTTACCATCCCTGTTAACCTCAAAACAAACTTACCATCCCTGTTAACCTCAAAACAAACTTACCATCCCTGTTAACCTCAAAACAAACTTACCATCCCTGTTAACCTCAAAACAAACTTACCATCCCTGTTAACCTCAAAACAAACTTACCATCCCTGTTAACCTCAAAACAAACTTACCATCCCTGTTAACCTCAAAACAAACTTACCATCCCTGTTAACCTCAAAACAAACTTACCATCCCTGTTACCCTCAAAACAAACTTACCATCCCTGTTACCCTCAAAACAAAATTACCATCCCTGTTAACCTCAAAACAAACTTACCATCCCTGTTAACCTCAAAACAAACTTACCATCCCTGTTAACCTCTAAACAAACTTACCATCCCTGTTAACCTCTAAACAAACTTACCATCCCTGTTAACCTCAAAACAAACTTACCATCCCTGTTAACCTCAAAACAAACTTACCATCCCTGTTAACCTCAAAACAAACTTACCATCCCTGTTAACCTCAAAACAAACTTACCATCCCTGTTAACCTCAAAACAAACTTACCATCCCTGTTAACCTCAAAACAAACTTACCATCCCTGTTAACCTCAAAACAAACTTACCATCCCTGTTAACCTCAAAACAAACTTACCATCCCTGTTAACCTCAAAACAAACTTACCATCCCTGTTAACCTCAACTACCAGAGCCCTTATTTTTTGTCTTTTTTAATCAACATTTCTTAATTTACAATATTATTGAGTGAGCTTGTTACTACTATCCATGTGTACAACCGCTCTTTTCAGAGGAACGTTGCTTGGATAGTAAGACCATATTTTTGGTGAACTGCCAGTTCATATTCATTTTATTTTGCCAGTTTAAAGTGAAAATGGGGTAAAAAAAGGGCAGTACCTTAATAGATGCTCCACCCCAACTTCTTCAGCCTCCTCTGCGCCAATCTCACTGGGGATATGCTCAAAGGTCTTGGTAGTAGGGGTACCATCCTGGCCAGAGAATTACAAATCTTAATTATTGATACAAGTATGTAACAATGATATGGTCAGCATTAGAAAAATTATGTTATGTTTTAATGGAAAGCAATAAGCTTAGATCACAAAACATGGATAAATACATAATTTTGTGATATGTTTAGCTAAAACTGAAAAGAAAATTGAACTTTTTGAAAAACTGCTAGGAAAACAGGCATTTTATTAATGAATTTAACGGCCCTGATATGTTGCACAAGCTAAGTGTTCTAGAAACAAACACTGACATATTACTTTCTTTCAACATTTTTTTCACAAAATAAGTAACCATAAATCATCACATTTAACATGATGAATTTAGAGCTATGTATCTCATCCACAGCACAAAATAAGGAATGTGCATATAGCTTACGTAATTATTCAGTTTTCTACATTGCTGGTGCTTAAGTTCACTTTTATCTACCACAGCATGGACTCAGAGAGATTAACAAAAAAGTTAAAGTAATTTTGTACTCACATCATGGACCTCCTCTACTGCAACATAGGCGTCTGTAGGTAGACGTAGGTCTTTTGGCTTGGCATCAATAATCACCAATACCTGAACACAAGCAATATCATAGGGATGTAACACAATGAAAGACATATCAACAAAGCCAACTGAAGAGCTCCGGGGGCAAATGGTGTCAAAGTTAGCAACTAAATGGTTGTATTTGCAAATGCAACTAAAGAATATAAGTAAGTCACAAACTAGCTACCATCAAAGATGTACAGGCCCCCCTTGACTAAGGCTAATGATAAATAAACAGGATATCCTGACTTTGAATCAATAGATTTAAGTTTCATTTGTCCCTCACACAGCTCATTCACAGCTCATTCATTTGTTTTGTGCTTTTAAAATTTGAGCTTTGAGACAAAAAACATGGAACTACTTGCACACATGTGCCTTGAAAAAAAGGGAAGCTTTGAGCTCTGGGTGTAGTTCAAAAGAGTTCATGGCAAATTTATTTGTGATATATCAAATATGGCTTTAAACATTGGCAAGACCTTAACAAATTTCTTCCATGTTTCAGGAAATAACCATGGATACCATCAAAAAAGCCAAACTATTTAAACATCAATTACTCTTGGAAAACATTATTTGTCTGATAAACATTATGACAGTATTTGTACTTACTGAATTAGAGCAATATCTCCTGATGAGCTCATTGATAACAACATCATTTCTGTGAAGCTTAGGACCTGTGTGGTACCATCCAACAATCCTCTCCCGAGCTATAACAATCATATCAGGGCATCACAGAATGTTGTCTATTGATAACACATTCAAAGCAAATAGAACAGGGTATCCCAGAATGATGTCTGCTGTTAGGGATCTGTTACCACATTACAAAAAGGATTCACTTTTCAAAATCATTTTTTTCATATAAAAAAGGCTTTTAGTAGGTATACAACTGGAAAATCACACCCTTATCAGCAGAAATCCCTGGGTACACTAAATGTTTTACAAAAAAAAAGAAAAAAAAAATGCATTAAAGAAGCAAATATATGGAATGACTTAGCCCTAACCCCCACATAAATGTTTCTAGCTATGGCCCAGCTTGACTATACTCTGCGGCACTTATTTAACCTTTTATGTCCCAGGTGAGGCACTTCTTTGGGGGAGGGGGGGGGGGGCTTAAACGAGTAAGAGGCTTATTTCAAAATCTTTTTCATATCTAGATAAAAAGTGCTTTTTAACGATGTTAAAGATTAAAAATCTTCCAAGCACCATATCAAAACAAGCTTTCAATGTAAAATGTTGTGCCACGTCAGTTTCTGATACTTCCTTTCTAAAATACAGCCCCCCTCGTCATTGGAGTCTATTAGGCAAGACGCTTATTTGGGGGAATTGAGACTCTTTTTCAAGCAATTACGACTATTGAGGTGTTATATACACAGTGACAGTTTCTAAACACCGCTAAAAGAATGTATAAATGATCGCATTCCTAATTATGTTAACATGTTTTTTTTTTTTTACAAAATAAAGGCTCGATGGTCCTATGTCATACTCACCATTAACCTTTTTGAACATCGCATACATGTTTTCTAAGTAGTCGTGATCCAAGAACCACACATTTTGGTCACGGTCGTCTTCATCAAAGGGAACTATGGAAAAGATGCTTTGTGTCACACATCAAAGCTCTAAGCTAAGTAAAGCAAAGCTGTCATTCCAAATTCTTATTTCGTTAAAAATAACTCAGCATAATGAATAAGAAAACAGAACAAATTTGGCTACGTACCGGCAAAACAATTGGCGACATCTAGTACCCCTTTTCGTCTAGAGCCCAACAAAACTCCGACGACACGCTTTTGGCTACCAACTTTTCCCATACGGTTGAAATGGTCCACAACGCTTAAAAGGACTATAGGGTGCACGACCACTGTCGTTATAGCTTCGTCTGGTCCCGGCATCTTGTTTAGGAACTGAATTTTTCTCCCTCTAAACTTGTCTCGTGCTTTCTTTTCTTCAGAAGATGGCGGATGACTTGACAAAAACGATAGTTAGATACCAGCTCCCGTGAGCAGCAGTCCCACAGGGAACCCAAACAAGCCCATTTCAGTATTTATCGGTTTGGATTTGTTTTACTGTAATTTGATTGATCCCGAGTTTCTCAACCATTCAAATCGCTTGTTCTTGCGAGGTTCCCGAGTTTTATATACTAATTCTATTTATTTCTTTTTAAGAATACTGGGTAAAGTATGGAAGAGAATTACACAAACTATCAATACCAGTAACATCTGTACTAACACAATAATACACTCTTTTTTTATAAGAACCTTTTTATAAGGACGTCCAGCCTGAGATTTCACCAAATTTTAAGAACATGCTAAGAACATGCCGAGGCTGAGATAGCAGAAAAATGTCGAGTTTTCTTTGTGTGATGTGTTCTAAAATGCAGAATCGAATTGTGTTCATAAGACACCCTTAAAGCAGCATTGTCACCAGTTTACTTCCGGTCGATTACGTAAAAATCCCCGATGATTTTCAACGGAAAACGCGAATAATATTTCAAAATATTGAAAGCAGTGCGTCTATTGGAAGTTTCTTTGAGGATGTGATTGATAATTTAGAGCGGGTGGCCTGTTAAATATCTCGGATTCTAATAGATTCTTTTCTTTTTTAACGGTTGAGGTTTCCGTCGGACCTTCGGAAGTAAACTGGTGACAATGCTGCTTTAAATATTTTTCTTTTGATCATTTGTGTAATTCTCTTCCTTATAATTCATTGGGTATTTTATTCTTATATACACTAAAATTTAAGAACACGTTAAGAACATCTTCAGCCTTTAAATTGCTCCAAAAATAAGAACGGCCCAGCCTCAATATATGTATATGACGATATGTTCTTAGAATTTGGTGAAATCTCAGCTGGGTGGACGTTCTTATAAAAAGGTATTTATGAAAAAAATGTAATAGCTCGGTCGGGATAGGGTTTGGTGGCCCAGAGACAAAGAATTACAATGAAGTTGGGACGTTTAACAATATAATTCACTCCCTTTCGACATCGGGTTCAAGTCTAAATCTGATACACCCAGCATCGTATTACTAGCGACCTAACTGTTATACAATCATCAACTTAATCTCTTAATCTGTTTCGCTACATCACTACACAAAGAGTGGATATAAAAACGAGTCATAGCACAGTTAGTTCTGATTTCAAAGCAAATTGCAATTGTAGTGTCGTATCTGCAAGACTTATCTTTAAGGTCAGGGCTGTAGCAGGGGTGGGGCACTGGGGGCACGTGCCCTTCCAATATTTAAAAAAATTATAAATGACCAGTAGGGGCGTAGCCGTGCCCCTATTGTTTTCTTAATGTTTCTGTAATAGTGCCCCCCCCAAAAAAAAAAATAATAATGAAAATAATAATAATTGGAGGCCTGCTACGGCTATGAAGGGTACTGACAATTAAATCATATTTGGTAAAATGATATTGATAGAGAGAAGCACAGAAGCGCCAATTTCAAAGAAGCTGCAAGTTGCAAATAACTAGAGTTGGTTTCTTTTTTTCGCAAAATTGCGAAGAAAAATGCCGTGTGTATCGTGTTTCTGCAACCTGAAATTTTCCTTATTAGTCATTGCATTGCAAATTGCAGGAAAATACCTCGTGTAATATAGCCTTAAGGGAGGCTAGGGGCGAACTTGAAAGCCGAAAAAGGCTCGCAGCTAAGGAGGGGGATTTATCTAGAGGACTTCCATTCCCTAGTGTGCTACCCGGAGATAATTTGCAGGGTTCTTAACACCAGAATCATTTTAAAGTGCTCTAGAGTTATAGCTAATAGAGGTCCCTCAGCTCTTCAAGAATGTATCAACATAATCAAACATGACATAAAAGTTCAATGTTGACAGACTTTATTTACAAATCAATAATATAAGTGCAGGCAGTATGCAAGCAAACGCCTTGGAAACACTTGCATTGACTGCCTAGAAAATAGAGCATACAAAATTCTACGCACTTAGATATACAACCGAAACAAGTCTCAGCTATACCCACAGCTAAATGGAAGGAGTATATTCAGGTTCTACTGAAACTACGAGTAAGACAATGATTTCGCCCTCAGCAATACAGTTTATAACCAATCTTCCCCCTCCCCCTCCGCAGGCATTATTTTTCATCAGAGATGGCAAAGGGGAAAACTGGGTTCTCGAATATGCCGAGGTTTGTCAAGCAGATATCGCCGGTGACATCTACCCGCCCTTGAAACCGTCATCGCGCAGTAAAGTCATCTAAGCTACATGACCAAGAATCACATCAATTAATTTGTTAAGTAAACGGGAGCCGTTTTAGCTGCTACAAATAATAATTTGCCCGATAACTTCCTTGGATGGGGTAGTGCATAGGAAACATTAAAAACACGATAATCTTCCGATCCCGCAAGCGTTCTATCTTGTACCCGTACCGTCCCGCGGGCTTTCTATCTCACACCCGTACCGACCCGCGGGATTTTTTTATGCGATTCTATATCATTATAGTTTCTTTTGCAGACCTCATTCTAGGATAAAGCAAATTATTAAAGAGAAAATGCAAATCACACATAGTTCAATTATTAGGATCAATTTAGAAATACTGTTGCGAACGTATATAAAACCAGTAAAATATCGTGATACACTTTTGCACCAATTGCAGCTCTAGGATCACACAACCTGGTCTTGCAATCCGCAACTTGCTATGAAGCTTGCACAATCTGGTCTTGCGATAGCAACTTGCTATTAAGCTTGCACAATCTGGTCTTGCAATAGGCAACTTGCTATGAAGCTCACACAACCTGGTCTTGCAATAGGCAACTTGCTATGAAGCTCGCACAACCTGGTCTTGCAATAGGCAACATTCTATGAAACCGCAAATTAAAAGCTCACTTCGTCAGACAGGGTTCCTTCTTTATATATTTTCTGTCAGAATTAAATCTATTCTTAAATCGCATAATATCGCAAAATTTCAAAAAGCCCAGTGCGTGTGCGCTGCTACGCGCAAACTACAATTCCGAATTGATATAAGGCGAATGTTGATTGGACGAGCAGCGGCACGTGACAATCTCACTATCTGTCTGCATTGCTGATTGGACGAGCTGCAGCACGTTGTCCCCAGCGGTGGCTTTTAAATATCTTCCAGTGTCCAAGTCTTATCGTAAACTAGAGTCTCCCAAATTGGGGCCCCGAAATTCTAATATATATCTTTTTAATTCAATGTAACTACCGCTGAGACTGCCGCTTTAATTCATATTTACTATCAAGGCTTAAAAATATAAAACAACTGTTACTACAGCGGCTCGTAATTATATATCGACTTTAAATCTACATCTGTGTGTCCGCGCTAGGGAGGCGAAGTGGATAGTGTGTTTTGTGCTACCGTGGTCACCGTGGAATTTTGTAAAAAAAAGTCGTCTGTTGCGTCGTGACTATAGAACGCACTGTGCGCCTCGCTGGTGATGATATACTAATGATTATTTCTTCAAAGTGAATGGGTACATGGTTGTGAATGCGAATTAAGACAGCACTAGCGCTTAACCTCCATGGGCGTGGCTCCATGCTGCTCTTTGGTTATAAGCAAACCGGCTTGCCTGTCCCTCAATCTAATCTTGCGCAGGCCACATTTAACTCCTTAACATAAAGGACTGATAGCCCTTTAAGCACTTCGTGTATAGTAGAAACAGTTCAGGGAAGCCATATTAAAGCAACCCAGAGAGCTCTCTCTCCCCGGTCTGCAGGCTTCCTCAAGACCGCAAATTCAGTGAAAAGCCATAATTCCGTGTTCAACTGTCCTTTATCCGTACCGCTGTAGGTTTACCTCAATGCCGATCGGTGTCATATGAACAATGAATGATTTCTTTATCTTATGGCTCAAAGTGGCTATGGTGCGTTATAAAAAGCACAAGCGGCCACACACAGCCGAAAGGTCTTGTATCTAAGGCTTCTGTAGATTTGATTATGCTGGCCGTCAATCCAGGCCATCTAGGGTTTTCATAAAAATGCCCCGTTAAAAGTCGAGAGGGCGATTACAGGTAGACACTCGGCCGTTCCCCTCCTTCGATTACATTGTACTGCGGAGTCGAGTTGGATGGTTGCACGTTCGGCGGTCTACTACCAGGTTGGTTGGGCGGGTGAGTCGCCCGCCAATAACTTTCCAGAAATTCACCTAAATGTTCACAAGCATCGTCCAATTGTGTTTCCTCAAGAACAAGGTCGTACATATCCTGAAAAAGAGCATTACAACATTATTGTCATCATCAACATTATTATCATCATCAACATTATTATCATCATCAACATTATTATCATCATCAACATTATTATCATCATCAACATTATTATCATCATCAACATTGCCATCAAAATCATCATCATCAAAATCATCAGCATCATCAAAATCATCATCATCATCAAAATCATCATCATCATCAAAATCATCATCAAAATCATCATCATCATCATCAAAATCATCATCATCAAAATCATCATCATCATCAAAATCATCATCAAAATCATCATCATCATCATCATCATCATCATCATCAAAATCATCATCATCATCATCATCATCATCATCATCATCATCATCATCATCATCATCATCATCATCATCAAAGTCATCGTCAAAATCATCATCATCGTCGTCATCCTTCTCCCTCTCATTATCATCTTCGTCATCGTCATCACCATCACCGTTCTCGTCCTAGTCATCGTCGTCATCATCAGCCTCATCAACAACAACTAAATACCGTCAGCTGCAATAAAAAACAGCAGTAGCGACAGTAGCAGCCACCACAGCAGCAGTAACAAATTCTGTTCCAACATCATCATCATCATCATCATCATCATCATCATCATCATCATCATCATCATCATCATCATCATCATCATCATCATCATCATCATCATCATCATCATCATCATCATCATCATCATCATCATCATCATCATCATCATGAACAACAGCAACAATATCAACAATGGCAAAAACAACAAGAGAAAAAAAGTCTAGATAATTTACCTCGCTACATTGCGCTAGTTTCTCGGCGGCAACAAGCTGTATGCTCAGGTTTCTTGACTGGGATTTGCCTCGAGTCTTTATTAGCCGCTGAAGTACCTGCAAACAATCCACAGCAAGTGTCATAAGCCATAGTTTGCATATAATTAAGTGGAGCATTATAATGCAAGATAGAGCACATGTCATCATGAGCCATCGTAAGACACCGTAGACTATTTTGACCAGCCCCCCTCTGCGACATTTAACTTATTTGACCACCCCCCCCCCCCCCTCTTGGCGTACCTTGGGCGCGGCGATTTTGATGTAGACAATCATAGGAGCAAGTGACGTTTTCGCCAGTTGCGTTGGGTGGTTTACTGTTTCGCAGTCCAGCACGACAAGGTTCAAACCACGTGCGAGCTCAAAGATGCGTTCAATCTCCTGCTGTACCTCGGCTGTTACGCAATAAAACAATTAGACGTGCAATATGTAGTATTGAGCTTAGTCTTGTTTGGGTAGCCTGTGTGTTCAGAACACTGTGTACATTGGGGACTTGCTATGGCCCACCATCTTGATATAAAATCTCGTTTATTTACTCAGGTTTACTGATAAGCTGAGTTTAGTTTACGTTGATATAATGTTCACTCGGCGTGCTACACTAAAGCTTATACAACAACTTCTATGGAAATCTGTAGAACGAGCCATTTGACGTTACTAGTAACCAGTCCAGTGACGCTGGACACTTGCGGTGTTAGACATGCGCATTTTAGGGGAATATTTTCCGCTAGCCACGTCTCGTTAGCCCTGCGTGGCTTAGGATAATCAACCTTTTTAAACAATCTCATCGATTTATAAGACTTCACGGCCTTAAACTACTAGTGATGAAAACGGATATGAAATACGCTCAGTAAAAAAAGATATTTTTATCTATGGAATTAGAGACTGATCAATTAATTTTAAGCCTGGGTCTATAGAACATTTCTATTCTTGGAAAGTTGTTTTGATATCATTTTAGACGAAAAAACAACAGATACGAGGCCTCTAGTGCAATGTCATTAAGAAAGCGCAAATTGTTTTCTGTTCTGAACTATTTGTATTAGTAGAGCATGGTAATAAATAAACAGCGCTTAAGTTGTCATTACCCAAATTACGTCACAAAGAGAAGAATTCTAGAATATTCTATTCCTTCTAAACAAACCACTCGTTGCTAGGAAATGGACTTTGGTGTCCAAGCATCTAAGATCGATAAAGGGAATGTTGATTAAAAAGGCACACCGGGGTGCGTCAGATCCTAGAAAAAGAAACCATGCACGCACTGTTACCAGGACAATTTGCCGTGTCCATGAATAACGCAGCTCTGAGTCATAGAATAGTGCAGCTCTGTGTCACACAACTCTGAATAACGCAGCTTTGAGTCACACAACTCTGAATAACGCAGCTCTAAATCACACAACTCTGAATAACGCAGCTCTGAGTCACACAACTCTGAATAACGCGCATGCGTTTCGACCCATTTTGTTTCAATTCCATCAACAAGGGGCGGCTACAAAGCGTGTCGACCCTGGCCCTAGGGACAACTTGGGCTCGATTTTTAACATGCTAACCCGAGCCGGAGTTCTTGTGAACGGGCCCTCAGTCACACGACTCTAAATAACGCAACTCTCAGTCACACAATTCCAGAGTCCAGCACCACGCTTTTGATGACTCCGGAAGGGAAAAAGGGGGGACGGAAAGAAGTTTAAAAAGTTAAAAATTAAATATGAAGAAAAAACAAAACAAACTAAAAACAAGAAGAAAGCATGCAAACAACAACAACAAAAAAACCTTTAGTTAACCTTGTTAACGTGAACAGAAGGATAATTTATTTTCTAAGCCAGATCAAAGCTGATTCTTACCTAAGCCAGTGTTCTTGTTTTTGGTTCGCTCCATAATTGTCTGCTTTCCGGGGTTCGACATGTTCGTCCGTTTAGCCAGGCTAATATCCGACGTGACACGGGCTATCAAAACCCTGCCCAGCAATATTAGAGCGTATTGGTTGAATTAATATACGACATGGAATAAACCCTGCTCAACAATATTAGAGCGTTTTAGTTGAATTTTTATACGACATGGAATAAACCCTGACCAACAGAATGAGAACATAAGTTGTATGACATGGCATTAGGTGAGAGTGCTCAAGGGACGAGAAATTCCTGCGGTTGTACGTGTGCATCCAGTATTTCACTTTAGATATAACTAATAATACAAGTAATACCCGATGGGCACAAAAAAGGTCCACTTACCTTCCCGAAAATCGATGCTTCATAAAGTCCAATAAAGCTTTTTGCATCATATCGGTGACCTATAGCAAACAATTTGCGTATAAGAGGATCAGTACAAAAGTAATACGAGAAAATAAGAGAAAACAATGGGTGGGTAACATTCAGGAATAGGCTAAGTAGCCGTAAAAGAGCGTCAGTTACCTCGTATCCTTTGAGCGAAGGGCCGACAAGTACGATTGGACGCATAGAAGGGACGACGTCATAAGGCGGGAGCTGCTCTTGCTGTCAATCAAATAAATGTCAATCAAATACAGTCACCACATGTATCTCCTTGACCGACGCAGGCGAGTGAAAAGTTTGTAAATAGTAGTAACTAGAAAGTGTCAATGATGCAACTTTTTTTGTTATTGTTTACATCTAGAAGAGACCATAAAAAAAGCCAATCAAGTTTAAAGTATTGTACTTTGCTAAAGGTATTTAATTAAAAGTATTATAGTCACTAAAGGTATTTGATTAAAAGTCAGTAACACGTAGTCTAGCCGATAAAAACGTATATTTTCGTTTCCTCTGTATTGTACGAGAGCGTAAAATGCGTGATCGGCCTCTAAGGTATGGTGGGTCACCTCCAAGGTTGACCAAACTCAAGGATAACACCGATTAAGTATAGTGACCTTGAATTTCGGTATCTCCAAAGAACTAAGCCCCTCTCCGATTAGAGGCTAGTCAGTCACACCTGTGTTATTGTTTTAATTCCATATTGAAAGACAAATTATGTTAAGAAATTTCGAAATAACCATCTAAAACAAACTTTGACAATCAATATACAAAAGTCAGTCAAAAATTTCAAAATAACTTCCCCAAATCAGGCGATGGAGATGCAATCTCTCACTTGGTATTATTGTTACGAAGACAAAATGGCGGCTAACAGAGCCCCTGCATGATACCTTTTTGAATAAGCCTTTCTTGGGCTTCCCCTGTGTGCCGGTGGCCGTGCCAGGCTGGGACGAGACGGTGGTTCCTGACGCTGAGCGAGGTAGGGTCTTGTTGGTCGGACTTGTTGGACTCTGCTGGTCGTCATCGTATTCAACTCCGTTCTCAGCATCTACTGCGAGGCAGTAATCTCAGTCAAAATCGAGGAACAATACGGGACGTCTTAAGGTATCGAGACTGGCAAGGCATTGGCACTATATTTCGCGTGCACTTAGTTTCGCGAGAAAAAAAAACGGTTGGCATGTATTTTGCGAGGCTTAAATTTTACGATTTGGTGGAAAAGTTATCTTCTAGGAGAATAAGATTTCGCAAACATTTCAAAAGCACAACTTTTCTTCGGGAATGTTATTAAATAACAAAAAAAAGAGTTTTGCTTCCTAAAAAAACCCAACAATTTCGAATTAAGAGCTGTGTTTTGTGGTCAGACATAAAATGTCTAGTGGCTGCCTAAGGCGCCTTCTATGCATTCAACTCAACAACGGAGTGTCTTTAGGTTTCAAGATACAAGGATTGTCAAAATACGAGGATTACATGCTCAATCATCAGGAATTAAAGAGGCTTACATGCCAGTAGACACTTTGAGGAAAGACAACAGGTCAGGAGAATAAGAACGAAGGAGGACAATAAAAAAAAAAGGATTTAAGAACGAAAAGTCAGTAACAGGGGCAGGGAACAGGATTGGGTGAAGATTCGAGGGGAGACGTCATGGTACTGCGCATGTCTGGAGGCAGTGTTTATTGCAGGCTTTTAAATGTCTATAAACAGTTGAACTTTAAAATGTCAATGCCTTTTTAAATAAATATGCAATATTATATTGAAAACCATGAACCGTTGTGAAAATTATTGACAGTTTCTCATTTCATTTGAATTTAAGTCTCCCACATGTACCAAAGTCTCATAAGTTAATATAAGAATTTGACTGAAATTCATTGTGTCCGGGCCGGAGAGCTATTGCAAAGAGGAACGATTTTAAAGTTCATAAGCTCAGGGAACTGGATTAATTCTGATTTTTTTGGATCAACAGGACAGGAAACTAGAATGTTGTTAAATTCAAAGGCAAGGAATTACTGCCAGGATGAAAAATTAGGAATGATTTTAGATTCAAAGGTCAGAAAACAGAAATGATTTAGGGCACACAATATCAGAAAACAGTAACCATTTTTATGTTTCAAACAAAACAAATGAACCATACAAGGAACAGTTTGCAGGATCTCAAGTTACCTGAAGTGGACGAGTGTCGAGAAGGCGAGGTATTTGTGGGAGACTGCGCTTGGTTTACCATATCAAACTGAAAAACGTCCCGTCTGAGGAATCAAATGGGAAACCGCATGTCAGGAAAGTGTCTCAAACCTACTATTTAGTACGAAACAACCCAGATAAAAGCCTAAAACAAATAGGCTTTTAAAATTAAAAAATAAAATAAATATATAGCAGCATAGTGCATACATACTTGCTGATTTGAAAATTAAATAAATATTCAATGACAAATAAAAAGAATGCAAAACGATGAATGTTTCCGAATATTCTCATGCTTTGGAATATAGACACTGTTTTAGTGCATTTTATTTAGATAGTGAAATGACAGGACAATAAAAGCTCTATTAAGCTCTCCCCCACCCCTCCCCTCCACAACTCTTTTAAACCCCACTCTCCAATAAGCCACTCCCCCCTCTTAAGAAAAAAAGAATTAAATAAACCCCCCTTCTCTCAGCATTAAGACCCTTTCCTGAGAAGCACTTATAAATGAAAACAACTTTTCTAAACATACAAGTGATTCTCGCTTGGCTTAAAAAATGGACATAAACTTTGTTATTGTAGAAACAGGTGTGATATGCACTATTTTTTTTAGCCGAGAGTCCGTTGTAGGGGTTGAAATATGATAAAGATTTTGAAATAAGTTTCCCTTTCTCTATAAAGCCCCCTCCTTTTCGGGACACTGAAAAGAAATACCCCCCCCCCCCCCCCAGAGCTTCTTAGAGCTTTTACAGTAATCATTGAGTAAGTACGCAGCTGCTTTGTCTTCTATTATCTTCATTCTACAAAGGAGTTCTTTTGTCTCTATTCTTCTCGTTCTTTGTGTCGAGGTGCGGATATTGTTCATTTGCCCAATCAAATTGCAGCTTGTAAGAGCTGCGTACTGACCCTAATCATTCAGTTCACTAACAAAAATCACAAAACAAAAATCACAATAAAAATATATGTACATGCAAGCACACACACAAGATAACACATAATTATTCTAAGCAGCAAAAATAGCTTGGCCATGCTTAAAGCACTGAGGGAATTGCATCCCTCTTGTTAGGTGATGCAACTCAGGCGCAACTCGGGCACAACTCAGATGCCACTCAGGTGCAACCTGGGCAAGACTAAACCTATCCTACAAGGATGCAGTCTTCTGCCTAGAGTAGAGATACTTGATGCCTGTTTACTGTACATACTAGCTTTTACAACCAAACTACTTGGCTACTGATGCTTATGCTACAATAGCTAACAATGAGTAGGCATTCAAGATATAACAAAGAACAGTAATGACTGGTAATGAGCTGAACAGTGAGCTGCCATAAAAATTATTAACGCAAGGCTTCTTTGTGATAAAAACAGGTCGATTAAATAAAAAATAAACAGAACTTGATAGGAGATTTCATTTCCCTGAATAGCATGAGAAGAATGAAAACCTGATAAAGCTGAAGGTGTACGATAGGGGACTAGAGGTTAGAGACAGACACACGTTTGGGTAAAAGTATAGACACAAAACTGGATGGATGGAAAGACAGAAGACTCATAGGCAGATAGACGCACGACTTGATCGTTGGAATGACAGACAACTTATGGACCGACAGACACACATTTAGACAGACAGAAGATACAAGACTAGATGGGTAGGACAGATGGTTTTACAAACAGACTGCCATATCTCAAAAATAGATGGGAGGACAGTCATACACAAAAACAAACATACAAACGGTGGAACATATTTTTAAATTTAAAATTTAAGTTGTCTTCTGCTTCTTATTGTTATTTTAGGGACTTGAATGTATATTGTCATCAAAGCATGCAAAGCTTTTGCAAGAAAAAGCATGCACTGTCAACACCCCATGCAACAATGAAGAGAAAAAAATAAGACAATATTAGAAAATGGCAAGCGCCGACAGACTGACCGTAAAGGATGCAAAGACAGAAGCAGGGTAAACAGTCTTGTCATTTCAGCTAGGACCTAACAAAGCGAATCAATCAGACTCTAGAACCAGCTTATTACGACGGTCAAGATGTTTAGCAAGAAATTCAGATGCGTTTGTCAAGAGTCTGGTTTAAGATTGACACAGATATTTTATAGAGCATATAGTATTTGCCACATTATTACTTCACTGGATACAGTACGTAGTCTTATCAGCTTGTTAGCGGAAGATTACCAGTGCAAAGTGGGAGTATTATAGATAAAAACTGATGTTACTAACAATTAAGGGCATTTTGAAAACCAAGTCTTGATGAAAATGTTGTTCAGAACGGCAGCTCCATAAAAGGAGAGTTCTCTAGAATAGCCTCGAGGAGTCTGTTATAAAAGATGATAGTTTTAAAGTGTTTATAGAGGGCAAGAGGTTGGCTAACTGAAAAGTCAAGCCTGAACCAAGATGCCTAATGTTATCATTTCATTAGAGGATTTAACCATACCAGCTTAAGCATGTATACTGAAGCACACTTTTTAAAGGTGCACCCAACAAACCCCACAGTGTGATGGTTAGTATTTACAGCACCAACAGATACCATACGCTAGCTATGAATTACAAGGGCACTCACTTGGAATTCCGCATTCCACGTCCACTTGCGGTGCCCCCAATTTGCTGTAAAGACTTCAGCTTGCTTGGCCTACATGTAACAAAAACAGTGTTTATCAGAGTCAGTGGAGATCGGGTGGGGATAGCTGGGAAGCAATACATACGTTGGAATAAAACCAATGTCACAGCCTTCTTTTACAACTCTTCCTATCCACCAGTCGTCGTTGAATTTCTGGAAAAAAAGGCAGTTTGTTTGGAGTTGTGCTTGTGCAAAATACAAACCCTTGTGAAATCAATTGTTCCACTGTAAATCTCATGTGGAAAGGCATGGAGACCATAGACAGACCATGGAAAATAGGTCACTACAAGTATTCCTGATTTGCAGAGTTATCCACTTACCTCTTTTACATGAAGGAAGTCTTTGGCCTCAAACGAAACTGCAGCACCATGGACAGGTGAGTCATCATCTTCACTGCCATCATAGCGCAGATTGGTTCGAACAGCAAAAGCTACTGGCTTGGACTGCAACCAAACAACCACATCAAGTGAACAAAAAGTTTTAGTTACATGCAACCAAACAACCTATGTAACCTGCTTCAAAAACTAGCTTTTAGATACGAACCTCCGCACACCTCAACTACTATCAAGTTTAAGACTTGTTGGTATACACCTGAATCAACTTATGCTGCACTTAGGAATCCATGTGTTATGGCAAGCAGTGGTTATACATCCTATTTAAAATAAGGTTACCCTCAAGAATCCATGTGTCTGACATTTTGTGAATGTTTACCTACAAGGATGGTACAACCCCAAAAACTTTTGTTTGTTTGTTTGTTAGTATCTATGTTGCAACACCAATGAGTGTATAAGATGACAAAGTGTGTGATCTATGCAAAGGCAAATATGGTACAGCATGCACACCAAAGAAGCATATTACACATAACACCTACATAACACATTTAAGAATCTACAGACTGAAAATGGACATTAAAATCACCTTAAAAAAAAACAGGTAGAACTGTAAAAAACTTGTCTAAGGCACCACAAGTTGCTACCACAAGCTTGTGAGTTGGATTTTGGGTGTAGTTGCTTCCCAATAAGAACCATAATATATTCTACTGTATATACAGTAGTCAATAGAAGCTAAAATTTCCTCCAAAAATTTTGATGGCGTCCATAGCCCCCCGCCTACAAACTTATAGTAACCGAGACAATTTTTCTTTTCTTACTCACCCGGGCAGCTTGGAGTGCATCCCAAGCTCGTCTCTCAAGCTCTCGTCGTGACGTCTCCCTATCCTCTTCGATGCTACTAGTGTCTGATGCTCGGTATGCAGGGTCAGAATCCTATAGAGATTACAAATGTAATGAGAAGTCTATGATAGGTAGCAGTCTATGATAATGTTTTGTCATAAAATCTGTCATTTGCTTGGTAATTTTTTATCAAAAGCTTAGGGGTCTGTACCCCTGAGGTATAGAGAGATGCAGGTCATTACATTAATCAATAATTAAGTCTCTGACTTGAAATGACAGAAATAAACCATCAACAGCTGTTTACTCAAACTCTAGGGAAGGGAAGCACTATATTAGCAGCACTACTCTTAGATTCTCAGAAATCAGAAAAATATATCTGGCATGATGACCATTTATTATTGAAATAATTATCATAAACAAACAAAATCCCAAAAAAGATGACAAAGCTCAAGGAAACAGAATGGGGCCTGGGAAAACAAAACAAAAGTTAACAATTCAAGTTTGCAGCCAGGAACATCAAGTTATCTGTGTGTTGCAGTAGGCTGGGTTCTGCTTTATGTCTATTTTCTTATTAAAACTACATCAGGGATAGGCCTTGAAAATATCATATTCATATTTTTTTTCCTGCAGCACAATAAATAGACATATTGTGTGACAAATTCAAATAATAATCATTGAAAAACTGCACTTATAAAATGAAACAAGAATAGATATCCAAGCGATTGTGTATCATTTTCTATCAAGACAAATAATATTAATAAAATGGGGACAAACACAGGAACAAAATAAAAAAACATGAAATATTTCAGAAATATAGGATCAGCTGCAAAATATATTAACTGATAGCAAAAAAATAAAAAAATAAATTCAACATTTTGCATCACACATAAATGAAAAAATGAAAATACATGAAGCACTTATTTCTTAGGTTAACTGAAGTTCAAGAACTGCAATCATGATCACAGGATTAAAAAGAACTAAAAACAAAATTCAAGGCTATCACATAGTGGAGTGAAAGACAACCTTGAACAAAACACTCATTATACAGTATGGTTAAGAATGTCTGAGAGAATAAAAGCCACCTAGAAAAAATTATTGCACAAGACTTGTCTACATATGTTAAAGGAAAAATATGTGCTAAATAAAAATTTAGCTATGATATGGTAAATCGTGTAACCTGAATCATAAAATAAGGCACTGAATATAGATTTACTAATTGGGTAATTTGCAGAAATCCTGCTCTTACCAGTAATCTATATTTATCTGAAGCAGTCATTTGAAGAGTGACGTTTTGTAGGCTATACTAAACATTCCCTCATGAACAGTGTTTGTATTGCCAGAGAAAAAATGGGTCATAAAGGTTCTAAAAACTGAGAGATTCTAGATGCTATTGGTGGGGATGGGAGAACTATGGAAGAACTGGGACAGATACATCTAATTAATAGTTTAACAGTAAATCATGTGAAACTTTTAAGATTTTAATGAGGATACCCAGACTCAATGCCAGTACATTTAAATTTTTTCTATCTAAAAATTATTGTTCCAATTCATAATACATATGTATATACTTAAACAGACATCAACACAAAAATCACTTATTCAAAAATTCATATTCATGCACATTTGTAATTATATGAAAGCAAGAAAACAAGATACAGAGAAAAAATCACATACAATATTCATTTAGATCTTAAATTAGAAGAGAAGTAATTCCAAATAATGAAGCAATTATAAGCCTTAATAAAAGGAAAAGCTGTATTTGAAATCATTTTTTAAGCTTTATAGTATGTTTGCCCAAAAACTCGACTAATTCAGCAAAATAAAAGCATAAATCATATCTAAAACATAATGTTAGCCTGATGATAACTGCTAGAAATGAGGGCACACTTTCACTGCAATAAAAGCGCCTGAAAAAAAATAGTCATTTGTTTATCTGACAGCCATCATATCATGTTTAAGGAGATAAGACTGTGTGATAGCCCAAAGTTTTGCATCACAGTACAAATCTACGAATAACTTATTTTATTTAGTTACAGATTTAGTTACACTAAATCAGTAAAAAAAGCACTTGAATTTACCAAACCAGCCCTCTTGTAATTTTCAACAGCAAACACAAGATCAAGATTGAACTATCAGCTAATGTAAATAGACTACTTTTAGTGACTCAGCTTTTCTGCATTAAGATAAACGTTTCTCCTTATTTTTAGAAAAAAAACAGTAAGGAAATTTCAAGAGTTTAGAAACCAGATACTGGTTGACAAAAAGCATGATTGTTGGTGGTTATCACAATTAGCTAAATTTTGACTTACCCTGTTATATAGATGCATTTTGTTGATCTCTTATTTCTTTGAAATAATATCACTTTAGATATGTAGAGCAAGGCAAAATGTATCTTTCCAAAGGTTAAGAAGAACTAAATAACTGGCTATTAGCAAAAAAATCCATGGGTATTACAATTACTCTGAAGCTACTAGAATCTTCTTATGCATTAATTGAACACTATTATGCAAATTGGATAAAGATTCCTTTTACAAGGTCTGGCTTGATGCAACCACAGAGAGACCAAAACGAGTGATATTCGAATAAGTTATAATGGGAGTCCACCATGTATGTATCAATAATTTTTCATCCATCAAATAGCATTCGAACTACACACATAAAAGATCACAAAACCTTAAGCAAAAACCACTTATCAACAGAACAAAACAGCCACAATTGTATTGGCAAATCAAAGCAAATAAAAACAAGACAAACACATGCCTGTTCCTGGCTATATAGGTACAGCAAGAAAACTCATTTAAACACAGGAATTTGGATACAATGAGAACCGTGCATCTTGTTTGGGTGGCCAAGGAAATCAAAATATTTTTCTTATTTGAATTCTTGGCCTGATTTAACTAAGCTATAGAAATTCTATCAGCACAAAAATTTGATGCATAAAAACCTTATTAAGATGCAGAAATCTAGAAGGTTATGAAAAATTGATTAAAATGGGTTTCTGAGAGCAGACTCAAATTTGCAATGATCATAGTTCATAGAGTATAAGAGGAAAACAGATGCTATTATTAATAACAAACATACAACAAAAAAGCTAGGGATAGCAAGTTAATACCAGAATTCAAAATTATTATTATGGAAGATACATATTACTAATTTAGTGAAGGAGATCTCGAAACGCTTTACAAATAAATTGTGGCACCAAGGTACTGGCTTAATAAACCTTTAGAATGAAATAATAATAATAATATCAAAGGTTGATATTTTGAGAATTGAAATAAGTGTTTCTTAGACTGGCAAATAAATTCAAAGTGTGCAGAAATGTGAATTTAATTAGGCAACAAAAGATAAGAGTGTATATGAACATATATATAGCAAACAGATAAGACTTTAAAAACATAAAGCAAGCACATCATTAATTAGTAAACACCAAGAATTCTGTAAATAAATACATAAAATGGCTACTTAAAAAGAGTCTGTTTATGGTGGTATTTTGGATGTTTGTGGCAAAAGACACTTATTAAGCTGGCACGATTGAACTGAAACACTCTCAAAGCAGCAATCAATGAGCTGCAGTTGAATCAATAAAGGAAACCGAATCAAGGTGTTAGAAATAATTCTACACAGTACTCACAAGCAGATGGTCATCCAAGTAGCTATCCCACTGGTCCCAAATGTCGTTATAACCATACGTATAATTCTCATCCATCCTAAGCTTATTCAAGACCAGTAAAGTGGAATTTTCACATTTTTGAACTCGAGCAAAGTTCTCAGAGAGGTTCACCATGGTCCACCAATGGGCTTAATCCCACAACCAACTCATGGTCACACTTGAGTATTGATTGGGAGGAGCTTGCGACACCTTGACTATGATGTCATGTTTGACATATTCCCCTGCTCCCAAATATGGACATAAGACCTGTTATACATTTGCTTTCCAAATTAACCTTAATTAAAAACTCTTAGGTTTGTCAAATAATGGACCGTAAGAGAAAACTTTGCTGCCAATAGAAACTATCATACTGTGAATTTAAATTGAGAGTTACCACAAAAGATCATTATAGGATTTTGTTATCTCTTCTTAGTGAATATTGTTTTCTTTAATAAAAAAATTATTCTACTTGGTTCAATGTCTATTTGTGATGTTTATTTGTTGGATTCTAATTGCTTGTTTTAAATATCTGCTATCAAACCAATATAACTGTGATGGACAAACAGTTATTGTACAAGTTTTGAGTACAGTGCTGGTTTTTCACTAAATGATAACAGATGTTGGGATCAAAAGAAGACTTATCTTAACCAAAACAAATATTCTGGGGTGAAGTGTTATAGTTTTAAAGTCAGCCATTATGAAAAAATAAACTAATATTATCAGACAGGGATATGCAAGTGAATCTCTGATGACAAGAAAAATAAAACTCTTGGACTTTAAAGAGAAAAAAGGATTTCCAAATGGGTAGTCTCTCTTAGTTCAGTCTAGCTATGACATGGGTTGAGTCTAGCTATGACATTCTGTATAGGAATATAAAGCTTTACCATGATTTTGAAGGGACAAATAATGGAAATATCCTGTTACAGTAATAGCTACAAATAGAAGTCAAGGAAAGGGCTATTACAGCCCGACCAAGAAAACCAGGAACACCTAAAATATGAGTGGAATGTTTATTGTCTTCTGACGAATCAGATGCGAGACTTGTTTCTAGTTGAATGTTTAAATATCTTGCGAGTGATTGGTCGGAACAAACATTCCATACATATTTCCGGTGTTCACAGTTTTCTTGGTCAGGCTGTAATCCAATACTTGTACAATAATGCTGCTATCATGCCTAAAAAACTTTAAATTGCTTTGCTTTAGTGTACATATTTTGTGGTATTTTTTCCAATATATTTTATCCCATTCTTCTGGTTCTGCAACTTTTAGTAATAAACCAACAGGAGGGAACCCTGGGGAATTGTTGTGAAACCATGGGACTAAAACGCTATTATGAAACAGGAAAAAACTATAAAAAAAAAAGATAGAAGAGGCAAGCATATTGTTGCAATGAGCTTACTATATTTTTTCAAATAAATTTTTCCGCACCTAGAAAACTGCATCACAGGTACATTGTGTACTATTTACCTGACAAATTTTAGCTAAATACTAAGCAAATGAATTGACTCTTAACAGTTAGAAAATCTAATATGCTGAGTTTTTTGTAAAACAAAAAGTACTCTACATACCCATAAAAGTCAGGACAATACGAGTACTCATGTGCCTAATAAGCAAGGTGTCTGCCTTAAATAAAGCATACATACATGGCTTTATTATGCATTGAAAAGTTTCTACTTTCTTATGCCAATGTAATGGGAAAGCAAATAGGAAGGTAGGTATATTGTAGCAGTTCTCAAAGCAGTAAATATTTCACTTCTGTAATCCAATTGTGGCTTACACCAACTACAAGGAACCAACCAGTGCCCAGAGCCTGACACGTAATCTATATTTCATGCCAACCAGATCTAATAGGCAAGTATTCAAAGACCCTTGTCATTTCAATTGCTACCCAGGAGCAAAGATTTATAGTACACAGGTGAGTTAAATTGTTTGGAAATTGTATAAACCAAAAAGGAAAAAAAAAACTCACAGGATGCATAGCACAAGTGGAAAATGCATGGCAAGATTTCTCTCTAGGGAATGGTGTGTTAAATAATGATTAAGGCAAGTGATGCGAAAGATAATCACAACTGAACATGTAAAACTTGGTATAACATGGAAATATGGTAAGATTCTGTACAACCATTTTTCCTTATTATCATAGTTCTTTAAAGAATCCATTGTAATTCAATGATATTACACAAGATATTTTCCAAAAGACAATGTACATTAAACAGAATTTTAAACAGTATCCATTGATACAAACAAAATAAAAATTCTGCTATCAAAACTTTCTTTTATAAAAAAATATCTGAATGAAATAATTTTTATCTCTTATCAGGCTCTCGGCAGGCCAAAAATCATCATTTGCTAGAGAAAGCCAAAGACCATTATTACATGGCATCAAATTTTCATGGAATAAATGTGGTCTAACAATAACGGAAATGCCTTCTTTCAACTTGAAATGCTATTTTAAAAAGTACTTTAATTTAAGCATTTCAACAATCACTATGGACTCAAATCCCCAAAGCATATAATAAGATCTTGTGTGTGGGCTAGACATGTAGTATACTATGTTACACTGTTACTTTAATCAACCGTCCTTTCCAAAATTTCATGAAATTATGTATAATCATATTCAAAGCAGTGAAGCAGTAAATTCAAAACTCCCCCCCCCCCCCATCCCCTAAAATACTTAAAGAACTTCATTAAAAATTACTTCGTTGTTGCCTAGTGTTTAAGCTCACTGAAAAAAATAAGATGAAAATATCAAGGACAAAAAGTATTAAATAATCAATGTTTATCACAGAAATGGTGAAAATAATGTCTGCACTTAGGTTTTGTTGGAAAATATTGCAATAAAAACCTCTACACTGTTAAAACTACTATTACTAATACCCCTACACTATAAAAAGAGGAAGAGGATCTTACCCTGGCAGTAGTTGCATTGGGATTCGAGATGTTTAATTAAAATCGGAAAAATGCCAACGAAATCGTGGGGGTTGGACACTGTCTGTCTAGTGAAATCGTCCATAAGCGTTACTTGAGCTACACCCACTCAAGGCATGCAGAAATCATCAAAATGAAGTATGTAAACAGTTGTAGCAATAAAGAAATCGTGTATTACAGCCATGTATTTTTGTCTTTCACATGGGAAACTATAAGTATACTTTAGCCAAATCAACAATACTTAGTGTCAGATGGATTCTAGCTATAGTTTTGTTCTTTCTTGAAACATTAAAAAATAAATAAAAGTATATGATGCAAGTAAACCGAGATAATTTCATGTATTGAGAACTTGCTGCAATAATTAATAGACTGCATATCTATAGTAGTATGGTATGTTAAGCCCAAACTTACAACATTAATGCTTCTCTGTTAAACATAGGAAGTTAACTGGTTTTAAGTGGTCAACTGTTAGTGAAGTTATAGTCTGTAGTTTGTAAGCAAGGTAAGGATTCCAGTAAAATGCTAACAGAGAGATGCGGTCCTAAGAGTCTGTGTTAGCAGCATATATGCCCTCTATATTATCCAATACCATCATAGCAATATAGAAATATAACGAAATACTGCTTTGCTTACCATGTTGATATAACTGGATGAATGTCCAAATTTTTGTAACTACACTGTTAGATTTAGGAATCAGCAAAATATCCAAGAACTTGCAAGAAGTACAACAAGTGCAGCTAAGGATTGCTTACGAGGACCAAGGGTCAATACCAGTAGCTTAAAAATTGTTAAAATCTGACAAATTGAAAAAGAGGTAATTTGCTTTGGACAAGCCTATGTAGCATCTACTAGTTTTTAGGCAGCAAGCCAAAGGCACATAATTACCTATGCAAAACAATCTATGTTATGTGATACAGAAATAGCGATCGCATCACACATAACTGGAAGAGTATGGATACAACAAGTCTAGTGATGCACCTAATGGCTAAAGGGTACAATATTGGTTATCTTCTTTAAGAATATAAAGAATTGCATGCACTACAAGCATGTTGGCAAAAGGCAGGACACTTTTGTCTGATTAATAATTAATGAAACTCAAACAACATTAAAACAAACCTTGAAGAGTTCCTACACTAGTTGAAAAAAAAGTGATAAATACAAGCTGATAGTTGAGACAAATGTTCCTGAGCCATATGCATACTCGAGGAAAAGGGATAATGAAAATGCTTATCACATAGATTTTAACCTGGAAAAAAATATGCATTAATATACAGCAAAATATTTAACAGAATAAAATCTGAATTTATGCCATAAAAAGTCTACAAGCCGCCTGGGTGAATAAAAATTGCTGAGAGGGTAGGATATTATTGCTAGAGTTTGCCACCAGTAACCACCAGTTAGCCACCTGTTGGTGTGATAGTATATATACTTTGAGCATAGTCAATACAGAAATTGTTACATACAACATGGAGAAGGGGGATTTCAGTGATCTTGCCATATGGGAAAAAATAAGTAGACGAGCGATAGCTATTTTTTATGGAAATGAAATCAGGTTGTCTAGCATTATAGCCCTACAAACAAACCAAATGCCATGTTGTATGAAAGTGAGACATAGAAAAAAGCATATAGACACAGACAATTGCATAAATAACCTATTTTATATAAATAACCTATGTTAAAGCAAGAAGGGGAAAAGTATGAAGGAAATATAAAGAGATAATAATGTAAAGAGATAATAGTATCAAATGGTTATTCATATGATAATATTGGAAAAAAATGCTAGTACATGTTGATAAAGATAATGTCACATCCTAAATTTTATTTTTTTTTTATGTTTTTAGGTATCCCAGGATCTAGATAATAATAATAATAATAATAATAATAATAATAATAATTTATTTTTAAAAAAGCATAAGCACTCCTTTTGTCACCGTTGTGGAATGAGAAATGTATCTTATTAATCAGCATGATGTGCATAAGCTTGACCTTAAAGTCACTTTTATTTTCAAGTCAAAATTTGGTAAAAACTATATGAATAAATACATTTCTTTTCTACATCTGAAAAACACAAGCCAAGAAAAAAGGTAAAGCCCATTTTTGGTAATATTAAAAGGCTGATAATCACACATTGATTTATCTTTTTACATTCAGAAGGGTCTTTTTTAACAGATGAAAAAAGACATATATTGAGGTTAGTTAATCTTACAAGTGTTTAGAAAATTATCACTTTTGATCCACCATATTATTTCCTAGCAATAACACAGCAAAAGAGTATATACAACGAATATAGCAAGCTTTTTTTTAGCAAACCTTTGTTTGCACAATTTCAAATAATATATTTATGGAACAGAATGTCTCCCATAATCGCTGAAAATTTTTTTTAAACCATCACAAAAGAGAGCTACACAATACATGGTGTCTGTCTTTGCAAAATACACAATAAAATAAACGTAAAATCACCAATGTATTCTTAACATAAAAACAGAGTGCTCTGATATCACTATGCAAAGTAAAACTGACTGCAGCCAAGGTTAAAGCCTTGTTTCTAGAGTCCCATTGATTTATAGCACCAAGTGAGCTGTTATTCATTGACTACTACTCACTTACCCCAGGCCCTCTGCTTTTACCATCTTTGTTTAAGTGAGAAACCTTTTTCAATGCCTTTAGCATTTTTCCTCCAATCAATTTAAAGGCAAAGTTACTGAGGAAGACCCATTTAATTCATCAGCAGTGTAGTGTTTTTTTTCTATCATGTGGTGTTCAAATTCAGACATGTGACTTGTTATGGAATGCCAGGCATGTAAACCTTTTGTTTCTCCATACACACTACTGCTGCAGTTTTGGGCTGAAAAGGGGGATAAAATACCTTCTAGACTTAACCTTAGTGAGCTAACTGCCTTCATCACAGGTTTGAGATTTGCCTCAAGGACTTTCTAAACACCAAATCATGGTAACTTCTCACAGATGTTTGACAGAGGCTGAAACAGGTTAACAGAATAACCTGCTAGGTATGGTCACCTCACATAAGGGCTGCTCAGCAGACTAGGAGTTGAACACATTTGCATGTTAACGAAAAATAGCGAGAAGACTGAAACTGGCTATAGATGTTATAATATCTTAAGGTATATATTTGTTTAAATGTTATTCACTTCAAGCCCTGCTTAAAAAAATTAATGTGTTTATTTACAACCCAGTATTACCTAAAACATTATCTGTGATAAAAAGTTGAAAAATGTTGATAAATACAAATCCTAGTCAAGCAAAGTGCTATTGATTTGCTTTAACAATAAAACTTTTGCTTTACCTAGACATTACTGAAGCTTAGATGTACAGTAGGGCTTTATTAACATAATAACCAAAAACAGATGGCTGTTTCTGTATAGCCAAACATTAAGGAACATTATTACCAAAGGTAAACAATAATCAAAATTAATATCTGATGATAGTTTAATCAAATGACTGTTCATTCTCAAATGATAGTCTGATCTAAAAAAAAAATACGTGTGAATGATATAAAAACAAAATTGTAATTCACAGCAGAATTCATATTCATTAGAAAATTTATTAATGAAATAAAAATAAGCTTTATGTAATGAATGTTCAAACATGGTTGTAACTTCAGCATTGTTTTTATGTTTTCTCTATGCGTTTTTAAGCAAACTAATTACACTAGCGAAAAACATCTTACATCTCCACTTTAATTTGTTTAAGTGTGTTATCAAAATAAACCATTGTAAAAGTTAAAAATATACAGAAGATAGATGGATAGCAAGTCTAGCTTTCTTAGACAATCACCATCTGGCTTTGACCTTTTAACATTTATCAATACATTTCAGCTATAAATAGTCATTTGTATCAAACACTGCAGTTACAACAGTAACTACATATAAGCGGCTAATCAAATACAGTGATTTTGCAGCTGTACCAGTATATTGCCAACATGTTATATGGCTCTAGATTGTTATCTTAGTTGTTAAAACAGTGCCAGTAGTGCTGACGAAAACCTTCTTGGGATGTACCAAAAGTAGTTTGCCAATTTCCTCTGTCTTGCGGTCAATCAAGCGAAGTAGTTCCAGCTATGCTGGCTGGCATTAGCACTGTTTTAGCTGGGCTAACCTAATCGAATATAAACTATATAATAATAGTGGCTGTATTGATACTGTACATATTAGGCCAGTTTAGTCCATTATGATTCAATGGATTGTTGACATATATTTATATTTAATGGATTGAAGACATATTTTGCCTGGTTGACTAGGGAACAAATTCTTTTTTAGTGTCAGCATCTATCATACATGAGTAAGGTTGTATAATTTATTGCTATTCCCAGAAAACATATATTTTTATTTGCACTGTATCCAAGCAGATCCTAGCTAACAGTCAACAAATTACAAAAAAGAATAAAAAAAATGAGTTGAAATGACAAATGAGTGTGTGGCCATGGAAGAAACGATGGTCAACAGAAACTTGGCAATAGAGCACATGGTTTATCTTTGACAATACAACTGACAAATTGCATAGCTGACAATATTAAAAATTTGGCTATAGAACTAAAAATAATGTCAATTGCCATCCATGCAAAAAGGCTAGGTATCCATAAATGACATAGTTACATATATGGTCCAAATTGTTTAAGATGTGTTTTAAAGGGTGATCAGATGAATAAAGGATCCACACAACTGTTGAGGTAAAATTTTGACAGTAATGATTTATACTGTTATGAGTAATTTATGTTAATTACAAACTAATAAGGTTAGCAAAAGGAGCTTGACTCCCAGGTTGGTAACGCTATTAAAATAGTTTTTAATACTCTAGATACTGTGCCTTATTGAGCAATTGCATAACCCACAGTTGTATAGTATAACAAGAAAGTTGACCTTTGTGTCAAGTGACTTCCATTTAGCACCTTCTAGTAAGTGAACAAGTTACTTTACTTGACACACATGGCGGTTAAGAAGAAACAGTTTTATGTAAAAAAAAAATACATTCATAAATCACTGCACTAGACAGTAAGAAATCTGAACCAACCTATACAAAAAATCCATAGCCAGAGAAGCAGTAGGGAATTTTGGTGTTTTTAATGCTTTGCAGTTTGGCATACTATGGTGTGGATTTTATGCAAACCACTAAACCTTTAATCTGTATTATTCAAAATATACAAAAATACTTACGGTGGTTACCAAAAATAAAGGATTATAATAATTTCAGTACAGATAATGACGATCTATGGGATATATGCTCTTTTATTTTTGAAAAAAAAAAAATACATTAGAGATGTAGGTGACATATCATAAAGCATTGGATTATACATTTTGTTAATTCTGCCCGAAGTTCAAGATTTGAATAAACCATATTAAAATTCAGAAGAATTATTAAAGCAGTTCTATATAGAACGTTTCTCAAAAGTGAAAAGTGAGAGAAATCTTTGGAAATGTTTTTATTCCATTGTTAGGCTTATTGGCGTCGTGGATGACTTGAATCAAAGAAGAGCTATTTAGCCAAGGTAAAATCGCTTAAAATAGGAACCGTGATGCATGAAAAATAGCAAAATGGCAATGCGACATGTATGGTAATTCGTTGTTTTGCGGCTATTCGACTTCTTGGAGTCAGAAAATCCAAGTGTTGTATTCGGAAGACTAGATAGAAAGAAGACAGAGAAACCATCTAATCATTCCCTATAGTTTTCCCTATAGTTTAGAGGTAATAGTTCTAGATGAAGCGAAAAGTTTTATACCGAATACAACCAGCAAAAGCTCTCACCCAAACATAAACACTGTGTCTCCCAGAGAAAATATGACCGACATTCAGTAGACAAAAAAAAAAACAGTCGAAGCCGAAACGAGTTTGTAAGCAAAAGTTACAGCACAACCAGGCAAAAACCTCGTTATAATAATTCCCACAATTAATCAAAAAGGTTCAAATCACACAAAACTTTAACTATCTGGTTCTTGCGGGCCTAACACTCACTAAAAAGCTCTTGTATTAATATGCAAGAAAGCGAACGAAGGACTTTCAGTCGACATAGAGACACTTCACTGCACATTTGTAAACTCCTTCCTTCGCGCTAACTATAGTACAACCAATGTTTTACGGTAAACCTCAGGACAAAGCACCTCTATAGCTTTTCAAACATACCCTGTTGAAGTCATCCGCGCCGATGAACCGGCTTGCTTCTCGGCCGTCATTGTAATGTCTCTGGAGGAACGACAAAAAAACTAGCGTTTAGCGGTGACTCGCCTACAAACCACTCCAGTAAGTATCCAACAAGAACCGCTCGCCCTCAACAATCGCAACAAACAATCTCCCCATAAACAATAAATTCCAGTATTTCTTCATCATCATAGACGGACCTGAATATCCGAATGAAACGAGGATGCAGTGGAAACCTGTTCGAGTGAGTCCAGTTCGATGTCTTGCTCGCTCAGGCCTGGCTCTGGCTCCATTGCCGATCCGGCGGAAAATTGTCATGCCATTGAAAAGATTCGTACCACCGTTAGTGAATAAGAAACCGAAGATCTCACCAGTATAGATAGTTATAAATATATATATATATATATATAAATCTATATTATATATATATATATGAATGTAAAATGCTAAGAGATCGCCTCCACACAGACACTATCCAGCAGATGGTTCGGTTTTGCATAAAACATGTGACGCACAGTCAAGCAACAAGCCTTTTGATTGGTTTCGCGCACAAATGGACTGGGTCCGAGCACTGCACCAATAATCCGATGGAATAACCATTTATAATTCGAAGTTTGGGATACTTTGATTTTTGTCCTATTTGTTAGTTTGCTCGCCGGACAACTTCGGGAAAGAGAATGATTTAGAGATGTGCGTGTGTGAAAATTAGGTGCGATTGCTTGTTTAATTTCCATGCGTGTGGTCGGTTCGTGTAATCGGTGGCGGGGGAGTAGGGGAAGGGTTGAGGTAAAAAAGTGCCTCTTACGCTATTACATTTGACTTTTAGAGTGTGCGGGAATTGCCTTAGAAAAGGCTAAAACATGATGTTGTCAGAATGAGGAAACCGAGCCTCAGTCGTTGTAACATTACCTCGGTCATAGTGACTTTGCCTCGTGATATTTCCTTGGTCATAATTATGTTGCCTTGGTCGGAATGATATTGCCTTGGTCATAGTAATAGTTCCTTGGTCATAATTTTATTGCCTTAATCATAGTGATATTGCCTCGATCATAGTAATATTGCCTCGGTCATTAGTGATATTGCTCCTGTCATATCGATATTGCATCGGTTATTAGTGATATTGCCTCGGTCATTAGTGATATGCTTCGGTCATATGGATATATTTCCTCTGTCATATTGATATTACCTCGGTCATAGTGATATTACCTCGGTCATAGTGATATTGCCTCGGTCATAGCGATATAACCTCGGTCATAGTGATATCACCTCGATCATAGTGATATCACCTCGGTCATAGTGATATAACCTCGGTCATAGTGATATCACCTCGGTCATAGTGATATAACCTCGGTCATAGTGATATCACCTCGATCATAGTGATATCACCTCGGTCATAGTGATATCACCTCGGTCATAGTGATATAACCTCGGTCATAGTGATATAACCTCGGTCATAGTGATATAACCTTGGTCATAGTGATATCACCTCGGTCATAGTGATATCGCCTTGGTCATAGTGATATCACCTCGGTCATAGTGATATCGCCTTGGTCATAGTGATATCACCTCGGTCATAGTGATATAACCTTGGTCATAGTGATATCACCTCGGTCATAGTGATATCACCTCGGTCATAGTGATATCGCCTTGGTCATAGTGATATCACCTCGGTCATAGTGATATAACCTTGGTCATAGTGATATTACCTCGGTCATAGTGATATTGCCTCGGTCATAGTGATATTGCCTTGGTCATAGTGATATTGCCTCGGTAATAGTGATATCACCTCGGTCATAGTGATATCGCCTTGGTCATAGTGATATTACCTCGGTCATAGTGATATCACCTCGGTCATAGTGATATAACCTTGGTCATAGTGATATCACCTCGGTCATAGTGATATTACCTCGGTCATAGTGATATAACCTTGGTCATAGTGATATCACCTCGGTCATAGTGATATCACCTTGGTCATAGTGATATTACCTCGGTCATAGTGATATTACTTCGGTCATAGTGATATAACCTTGGTCATAGTGATATCACCTCGGTCATAGTGATATCACCTTGGTCATAGTGATATTGCCTCGGTCATAGTGATATTACCTTGGTCATAGTGATATTGCCTCGGTAATAGTGATATTGCCTCGGTCATAGTAATATCACCTCGGTTATGGTGATATCACCTCGGTCATAGTGATATCACCTCGGTCATAGTGATATTGCCTTGGTCATAGTGATATTACCTCGGTCATAGTGATATCACCTCGGTTATGGTGATATCACCTCGGTCATAGTGATATCACCTCGGTCATAGTGATATTACCTCGGTCATAGTGATATAACCTTGGTCATAGTGATATCACCTCGGTCATAGTGATATCACCTTGGTCATAGTGATATTACCTCGGTCATAGTGATATTGCCTAGGTCATTGTGATATTACCTCGATCATAGTGATATTGCCTCGGTCATAGTGATATTGCCTTGCTCATATTGATATCACCTCGGTCATAGTGATATCACCTCGGTCATAGTGATATTGCCTCGGTCATAGTGATATTACCTTGGTCATAGTGATATTGCCTCGGTAATAGTGATATTGCCTCGGTCATAGTGATATCACCTCGGTTATGGTGATATCACCTCGGTCATAGTGATATCACCTCGGTCATAGTGATATTGCCTTGGTCATAGTGATATTACCTCGGTCATAGTGATATCACCTCGGTTATGGTGATATCACCTCGGTCATAGTGATATCACCTCGGTCATAGTGATATTGCCTTGGTCATAGTGATATTGCCTCGGTAATAGTGATATCACCTCGGTCATAGTGATATCACCTCGGTCATAGTAATATCACCTCGGTTATGGTGATATCACCTCGGTCATAGTGATATCACCTCGGTCATAGTGATATTGCCTTGGTCATAGTGATATCACCTCGGTTATGGTGATATCACCTCGGTCATAGTGATATTACCTCGGTCATAGTGATATTGCCTTGGTCATAGTGATATTACCTCGGTCATAGTGATATAACCTCGGTCATAGCGATATAACCTCGGTCATAGTGATATTACCTCGGTCATAGTGATATAACCTCGGTCATAGTGATATCACCTCGGTCATAGTGATATCGCCTTGGTCATAGTGATATCACCTCGGTCATAGTGATATCGCCTTGGTCATAGTGATATCACCTCGGTCATAGTGATATCACCTCGGTCATAGCGATATAACCTCGGTCATAGCGATATAACCTCGGTCATAGTGATATTACCTCGGTCATAGCAATATAACCTCGGTCATAGTGATATTACCTCGGTCATAGTGATATTACCTCGGTCATAGTGATATCACCTCGGTCATAGTGATATAACCTCGGTCATAGTGATATCACCTCGGTCATAGTGATATAACCTCGGTCATAGTGATATCACCTCGGTCATAGTGATATAACCTCGGTCATAGTGATATTGCCTCGGTAATAGTGATATTACCTCGGTCATAGCGATATTACCTCGGTCATAGTGATATCACCTCGGTAATAGTGATATTACCTCGGTCATAGCGATATAACCTCGGTCATAGTGATATTACCTCGGTCATAGTGATATAACCTCGGTCATAGTGATATCACCTCGGTCATAGTGATATCACCTCGGTCATAGTGATATCACCTCGGTCATAGCGATATAACCTCGGTCATAGCGATATAACCTCGGTCATAGTGATATTACCTCGGTCATAGCGATATAACCTCGGTCATAGCGATATAACCTCGGTCATAGTGATATTACCTCGGTCATAGTGATATAACCTCGGTCATAGTGATATCACCTCGGTCATAGTGATATCACCTCGGTCATAGTGATATCACCTCGGTCATAGCGATATAACCTCGGTCATAGCGATATAACCTCGGTCATAGTGATATAACCTCGGTCATAGTGTTATAACCTCGGTCATAGTGATATCACCTCGGTCATAGTGATATCACCTCGGTCATAGTGATATTGCCTTGGTCATAGTGATATCACCTCGGTTATGGTGATATCACCTCGGTCATAGTGATATCACCTCGGTCATAGTGATATTGCCTTGGTCATAGTGATATCACCTCGGTTATGGTGATATCACCTCGGTCATAGTGATATTGCCTCGGTCATAGTGATATCACCTCGGTCATAGTGATATTGCCTTGGTCATAGTGATATTACCTAGGTGATAGTGATATTTCCTCGGTCATAGTGATATTGCCTCGGTCATAGTGATATCACTATGGAAAATGATAACGCCATGTACTCAGACAGGATAGAAGGAGGAGGAAGGTAACAGTAACATAGTAATATTGTATTAGTCATAGTGATATTTCCTCGGCATACTGATATAGCCTCGGTGATAGTAGTATTGCCTTGGTAATAGTGTTATTGTCTCGGGAATAATGATATTGCCTCGGTAATAATGGTGTTGTTCCTATCTATTATATTTTTGTTATTATGCAACAGGAAGTATAATGACGTGTGTGAACTTCCCACACGTACAAAAATCCACGATGGCACCCGATTTTCCAAAATCGGATACAACAACACAAGAAGACTCATAATAACAAGTCCCCTACTCCTTTGCTCCATACACGATTCACACCCACACACGGACCATTAGGCTTGGTTCATGGTACTCTTTATTAATTCGATATATATTTTTTCTGTCTTCTAAGCTTTAAATAAATGAGTTTTGATTTTCTCCATTTTCTGGTGGGTGTATGAAGAGTTCTGTAGAAAAAAGAAGAAAACGGTATTAATTCACTTCTCTAGTCTAGCACATTGGTAGATGTGTAGATTCTAGTCTAGAAACTGCTAGACCTCTTATGGCCTACCGTATCATCTAGATCTTAAAGTCACATGAGTTGGACCGTAAAGATTCACGTGACGTACCTCCCTTCAGAGTCACGTGACGTACCTCCCTTTAGCAGGGACCGCGGAGTATGCTGAAAAGTAGGGGGGCGACAATAACCCAGCCCCTCCCCCTCAGCGGTGCCTGTTTAGGGGCAAGTAACGTACCTCTGAGTCATGTGGTATGCTTTTGGGTCACGTGACTTACCTCTAGGAGTCACAGCCGTAGAGCTCCAGGCGCATGCATGGCCACGCGTACTGGTTACCAAGTGGAAGTACCCGGATGAAGCGTGCTACTTGGGGCTGGAAGGTGTTGAGCACTGGCGTGAAGTGATCGCAATTGCCCTTGAATACCTGAGGGATATATCATATGGAGAGTATGATGAAGTGATCGGTATTGCCCTTGAATACCTGAGTGATACATCATATGGAGAGTATGATGAAGTGATCGGTATTGCCCTTGAATACCTGAGTGATACATCATATGGAGAGTATGATATAGTGATCGGTATTGCCCTTGAATACCTGAGTGATACATCATATGGAGAGTATGATATAGTGATCGGTATTGCCCTTGAATACCTGAGGGATATATCATATGGAGAGTATGATGAAGTAATCGGTATTGCCCTTGAATACCTGAGTGATACATCATATGGAGAGTATGATATAGTGATCGGTATTGCCCTTGAATACCTGAGTGATACATCATATGGAGAGTATGATGAAGTGATCGGTATTGCCCTTGAATACCTGAGTGATACATCATATGGAGAGTATGATATAGTGATCGGTATTGCCCTTGAATACCTGAGTGATACATCATATGGAGAGTATGATATAGTGATCGGTATTGCCCTTGAATACCTGAGTGATACATCATATGGAGAGTATGATATAGTGATCGGTATTGCCCTTGAATACCTGAGGGATATATCATATGGAGAGTATGATATAGTGGTCGGTATTGCCCTTGAATACCTGAGGGATATATCATATGGAGAGTATGATGAAGTGATCGCAATTGCCCTTGAATACCTGAGTGATATATCATATGGAGAGTATGATAAAGTGATCGGTATTGCCCTTGGATACCTGGGGGATATATCATATGGAGAGTATGATATAGTGCTCGGTATTGCCCTTGGATACCCGAGGGATATATCATATGGAGAGTATGATGAAGTGATCGGTATTGCCCTTGAATACCTGTGGGATATATATGTAGAGCATGATGAAGTGATCGGTATTGCCCTTGAATACATGAGGGATTTATCATATGGAGAGTAAGATAATGTGATCGGTATTGCCCTTGAATACCTGGGAAATATATCATATGGAGAGTATGATGGAGTGATCGTAATTCTCTTGAATACCTGGGAGATTATATCATATGGAGAGTATGATGAAGTGATCGCTATTGCCCTTGAATACCTGAGGGATTATACTATATGGAAAGTATGATGGAGTGATCGCAATTCTCCTGAACAGGAGCGTACACAGGATTTGCTCGGGGTATGCAGCCATAGGCATCACATGGAAAACCATTTGAAAGAATTTGACGATCCTCCAATAAGTAATGTTTTATCTTTGGCGGTTACTGGGGAAGGGTACGCGCAATCTTTGCATCCTTCGGCACGCACCTGTTTTAATATCATGTTGGTATGAAGTAATAGAAATTGTTCTTGAATAATTCATATTGTGGGCATAGCGTATTTACTGCTTGAAAACTTGACGACGCGCAGCACAGTTAGTTTGAGTAAAACCAGTAATTAAAAGAGTTGTTATAAAAATGCAGACCTTGGGGTACTTGGTCCAGTTGCTACCATCCCTGCTAAACTCCAGCTCGTATCTCTCGACGTGCTCATAGAACACGTCCCGTCCTGAGAAATAAAAACAATCAAAGTTTTTAGCAAATACTGCTACCAGACTTAAAGGTTCTAAGCCTCCCCTTCCAATAAGCCCTTCCCCCATCTAGAACTAAAAGCCCTCCATTTCAATAAGCTCTAGCTTATTAGCCGAACGTAGCGCTCGACCAAAAATAGGGAGATTGGAGCTTCGGTCAGCTTTTCCGTCTTTCACGCAACTAGCGTGTGCTGAACAGGCTTAATACCCACCCCCCACCCCTAGACAGCTATAGCCAAAAGCCATCCCTTTCAATAAGCCCTCCCCCCTTTATAGCTAAAAGCCATCCCTTACAATAAGCCCTCCCCCCTGTAGATCTAAAAGCCATCCCTTACAATAAGCCCTCCTCCCCCCCTGTAGAGCTAAAAGCCATCCCTTACAATAAGCCCTCCCCCCTGTAGAGCTAAAAGCCATCCCTTACAATAAGCCCTCCCCCCTGTAGAGCTAGAAGCCATCCCTTACAATAAGCCCTCCCCCCTGTAGAGCTAAAAGCCATCCCTTACAATAAGCCCTCCCCCTGTAGAGCTAAAAGCCATCCCTTACAATAAGCCCTCCCCCCTGTAGAGCTAAAAGCCATCCCTTACAATAAGCCCTTCCCCCTGTAGAGCTAAAAGCCATCCCTTACAATAAGCCCTCCCCCTGTAGAGCTAAAAGCCATCCCTTACAATAAGCCCTCCCCCCCTGTAGAGCTAAAAGCAATCCCTTACAATAAGCCCTCCCCCCTGTAGAGCTAAAAGCCATCCCTTACAATAAGCCCTCCCCCCTGTAGAGCTAAAAGCCATCCCTTACAATAAGCCCTCCCCCCTGTAGAGCTAGAAGCCATCCCTTACAATAAGCCCTCCCCCCTGTAGAGCTAAAAGCCATCCCTTACAATAAGCCCTCCCCCTGTAGAGCTAAAAGCCATCCCTTACAATAAGCCCTCCCCCCTGTAGAGCTAAAAGCCATCCCTTACAATAAGCCCTTCCCCCTGTAGAGCTAAAAGCCATCCCTTACAATAAGCCCTACCCCTGTAGAGCTAAAAGCCATCCCTTACAATAAGCCCTCCCCCTGTAGAGCTAAAAGCCATCCCTTACAATAAGCCCTCCCCCCCTGTAGAGCTAAAAGCCATCCCTTACAATAAGCCCTCCCCCCTGTAGAGCTAAAAGCCATCCCTTACAATAAGCCCCTCCCCCCTGTAGAGCTAAAATCCATCCCTTACAATAAGCCCTCCCCCTGTAGAGCTAAAAGCCATCCCTTACAATAAGCCCTCCCCCTGTAGAGCTAAAAGCCATCCCTTACAATAAGCCCTCCCCCCTTTAAAGCTAAAAGCCATCCCTTCCAATAAGCCCCTCCCCCCTGTAGAGCTAAAAGCCATCCCTTACAATAAGCCCTCCCCCCCTGTAAAGCTAAAAGCCATCCCTTACAATAAGCCCTTCCCCCTGTAGAGCTAAAAGCCATCCCTTACAATAAGCCCTCCCCCCCTGTAGAGCTAAAAGCCATCCCTTACAATAAGCCCTCCCCCTGTAGAGCTAAAAGCCATCCCTTACAATAAGCCCTCCCCCCCTGTAGAGCTAAAAGCCATCCCTTACAATAAGCCCTTCCCCTGTAGAGCTAAAAGCCATCCCTTACAATAAGTCCTCCCCCCTGTAGAGCAAAAAGCCATCCCTTCCAATAAGCCCCTCCCCCCTGTAGAGCTAAAAGCCATCCCTTACAATAAGTCCTCCCCCCTGTAGAGCTAAAAGCCATCCCTTACAATAAGCCCTCCCCCCTGTAGAGCTAAAAGCCATCCCTTACAATAAGCCCTCCCCCCTGTAGAGCTAAAAGCCATCCCTTACAATAAGCCCTCCCCCTGTAGAGCTAAAAGCCATCCCTTACAATAAGCCCTCCCCCTGTAGAGCTAAAAGCCATCCCTTACAATAAGCCTTCCCCCCTGTAGAGCTAAAAGCCATCCCTTCCAATAAGCCCTCCCCCCTGTAGAGCTAAAAGCCATCCCTTACAATAAGCCCTCCCCCCTCTAGAGCTAAAAGCCATCCCTTACAATAAGCCCTCCCCCCCTGTAGAGCTAAAAGCCATCCCTTACAATAAGCCCTCCCCCCTGTAGAGCTAAAAGCCATCCCTTACAATAAGCCCTCCCCCCTGTAGAGCTAAAAGCCATCCCTTACAATAAGCCCTCCCCCCTGTAGAGCTAGAAGCCATCCCTTACAATAAGCCCTCCCCCCTGTAGAGCTAAAAGCCATCCCTTACAATAAGCCCTCCCCCTGTAGAGCTAAAAGCCATCCCTTACAATAAGCCCTCCCCCCTGTAGAGCTAAAAGCCATCCCTTACAATAAGCCCTTCCCCCTGTAGAGCTAAAAGCCATCCCTTACAATAAGCCCTACCCCTGTAGAGCTAAAAGCCATCCCTTACAATAAGCCCTCCCCCTGTAGAGCTAAAAGCCATCCCTTACAATAAGCCCTCCCCCCCTGTAGAGCTAAAAGCCATCCCTTACAATAAGCCCTCCCCCCTGTAGATCTAAAAGCCATCCCTTACAATAAGCCCTCCTCCCCCCCTGTAGAGCTAAAAGCCATCCCTTACAATAAGCCCTCCCCCCTGTAGAGCTAAAATCCATCCCTTACAATAAGCCCTCCCCCTGTAGAGCTAAAAGCCATCCCTTACAATAAGCCCTCCCCCACCCTGTAGAGCTAAAAGCCATCCCTTACAATAAGCCCTCCCCCCTTTAGAGCTAAAATCCATCCCTTACAATAAGCCCTCCCCCTTTAGAGCTAAAAGCCATCCCTTACAATAAGCCCTTCCCCCTGTAGAGCTAAAAGCCATCCCTTACAATAAGCCCTCCCCCCCTGTAGAGCTAAAAGCCATCCCTTCCAATAAGCCCCTCCCCCCCTGTAGAGCTTGAAGCCATCCCTTACAATAAGCCCTCCCCCTGTAGAGCTAAAAGCCATCCCTTACAATAAGCCCTCCCCCCTGTAGAGCTAAAAGCCATCCCTTACAATAAGCCCTCCCCCTGTAGAGCTAAAAGCCATCCCTTACAATAAGCCCTCCCCCTGTAGAGCTAAAAGCCATCCCTTACAATAAGCCCTCCCCCTGTAGAGCTAAAAGCCATCCCTTACAATAAGCCCTCCCCCACCCTGTAGAGCTAAAAGCCATCCCTTACAATAAGCCCTCCCCCCTTTAGAGCTAAAATCCATCCCTTACAATAAGCCCTCCCCCTTTAGAGCTAAAAGCCATCCCTTACAATAAGCCCTTCCCCCTGTAGAGCTAAAAGCCATCCCTTACAATAAGCCCTCCCCCCCTGTAGAGCTAAAAGCCATCCCTTACAATAAGCCCTCCCCCCCTGTAGAGCTAAAAGCCATCCCTTACAATAAGCCCTTCCCCCTGTAGAGCTAAAAGCCATCCCTTACAATAAGCCCTCCCCCCTGTAGAGCTAAAAGCCATCCCTTACAATAAGCCCTCCCCCTGTAGAGCTAAAAGCCATCCCTTCCAATAAGCCCCTCCCCCCCTGTAGAGCTAGAAGCCATCCCTTACAATAAGCCCTCCCCCTGTAGAGCTAAAAGCCATCCCTTACAATAAGCCCTCCCCCTGTAGAGCTAAAAGCCATCCCTTCCAATAAGCCCCTCCCCCCTGTAGAGCTAAAAGCCATCCCTTACAATAAGCCCTCCCCCCCTGTAGAGCTAAAAGCCATCCCTTACAATAAGCCCTTCCCCCTGTAGAGCTAAAAGCCATCCCTTACAATAAGCCCTCCCCCCCTGTAGAGCTAAAAGCCATCCCTTACAATAAGCCCTCCCCCCTGTAGAGCTAAAAGCCATCCCTTACAATAAGCCCTCCCCCCCTGTAGAGCTAAAAGCCATCCCTTACAATAAGCCCTCCCCCCCTGTAGAGCTAAAAGCCATCCCTTACAATAAGCCCTCCCCCCCTGTAGAGCTAAAAGCCATCCCTTACAATAAGCCCTCCCCCCCTGTAGAGCTAAAAGCCATCCCTTACAATAAGCCCTTCCCCTGTAGAGCTAAAAGCCATCCCTTACAATAAGTCCTCCCCCCTGTAGAGCAAAAAGCCATCCCTTCCAATAAGCCCCTCCCCCCTGTAGAGCTAAAAGCCATCCCTTACAATAAGTCCTCCCCCCTGTAGAGCTAAAAGCCATCCCTTACAATAAGCCCTCCCCCCTGTAGAGCTAAAAGCCATCCCTTACAATAAGCCCTCCCCCCTGTAGAGCTAAAAGCCATCCCTTACAATAAGCCCTCCCCCTGTAGAGCTAAAAGCCATCCCTTACAATAAGCCCTCCCCCTGTAGAGCTAAAAGCCATCCCTTACAATAAGCCTTCCCCCCTGTAGAGCTAAAAGCCATCCCTTCCAATAAGCCCTCCCCCCTGTAGAGCTAAAAGCCATCCCTTACAATAAGCCCTCCCCCCTCTAGAGCTAAAAGCCATCCCTTACAATAAGCCCTCCCCCCCTGTAGAGCTAAAAGCCATCCCTTACAATAAGCCCTCCTCCCTGTAGAGCTAAAAGCCATCCCTTACAATAAGCCCTCCCCCCTGTAGAGCTAAAAGCCATCCCTTACAATAAGCCCTCCCCCCTGTAGAGCTAGAAGCCATCCCTTACAATAAGCCCTCCCCCCTGTAGAGCTAAAAGCCATCCCTTACAATAAGCCCTCCCCCTGTAGAGCTAAAAGCCATCCCTTACAATAAGCCCTCCCCCCTGTAGAGCTAAAAGCCATCCCTTACAATAAGCCCTTCCCCCTGTAGAGCTAAAAGCCATCCCTTACAATAAGCCCTACCCCTGTAGAGCTAAAAGCCATCCCTTACAATAAGCCCTCCCCCTGTAGAGCTAAAAGCCATCCCTTACAATAAGCCCTCCCCCCCTGTAGAGCTAAAAGCCATCCCTTACAATAAGCCCTCCCCCCTGTAGATCTAAAAGCCATCCCTTACAATAAGCCCTCCTCCCCCCCTGTAGAGCTAAAAGCCATCCCTTACAATAAGCCCTCCCCCCTGTAGAGCTAAAATCCATCCCTTACAATAAGCCCTCCCCCTGTAGAGCTAAAAGCCATCCCTTACAATAAGCCCTCCCCCACCCTGTAGAGCTAAAAGCCATCCCTTACAATAAGCCCTCCCCCCTTTAGAGCTAAAATCCATCCCTTACAATAAGCCCTCCCCCTTTAGAGCTAAAAGCCATCCCTTACAATAAGCCCTTCCCCCTGTAGAGCTAAAAGCCATCCCTTACAATAAGCCCTCCCCCCCTGTAGAGCTAAAAGCCATCCCTTACAATAAGCCCTCCCCCCCTGTAGAGCTAAAAGCCATCCCTTACAATAAGCCCTTCCCCCCTGTAGAGCTAAAAGCCATCCCTTACAATAAGCCCTCCCCCCTGTAGAGCTAAAAGCCATCCCTTACAATAAGCCCTCCCCCTGTAGAGCTAAAAGCCATCCCTTCCAATAAGCCCCTCCCCCCCTGTAGAGCTTGAAGCCATCCCTTACAATAAGCCCTCCCCCTGTAGAGCTAAAAGCCATCCCTTACAATAAGCCCTCCCCCCTGTAGAGCTAAAAGCCTTCCCTTACAATAAGCCCTCCCCCCTGTAGAGCTAAAAGCCATCCCTTACAATAAGCCCTTCCCCCCCTGTAGAGCTAAAAGCCATCCCTTACAATAAGCCCTCCCCCCTGTAGAGCTAAAAGCCATCCCTTACAATAAGCCCTCCCCCCTGTAGAGCTAAAAGCCATCCCTTCCAATAAGCCCTCCCCCTGTAGAGCTAAAAGCCATCCCTTACAATAAGCCCCCCCCCTGTAGAGCTAAAAGCCATCCCTTACAATAAGCCCTCCCCCCTGTAGAGCTAAAAGCCATCCCTTCCAATAAGCCCTCCCCCTGTAGAGCTAAAAGCCATCCCTTACAATAAGCCCTCCCCCTGTAGAGCTAAAAGCCATCCCTTACAATAAGCCCTCCCCCCCTGTAGAGCTAAAATCCATCCCTTACAATAAGCCCTCCCCCCTGTAGAGCTAAAAGCCATCCCTTACAATAAGCCCTCCCCCCCTCTAGAGCTAAAAGCCGTGCCTACAAATAATATCCCTACACCTCCGTCTCTTACAATACTAGAATTTAATATAAAACACCAGGAGAACATGTTCTCCCGAAAACACAGACAGTGGGATTCTAATTCGAGAAACTTGTTAATTACACTAATATTCATTTATAGTTTAGGGATAAATTTTCTTGTGTTATAAAGGGTGAAAATTTAACCTCACTATCCCAAACGCCCTCCCTCTTTGTTAACCCCTTAAGTGAGGCCAACCTTGGGTTGCGATGGCCGTTAAACGCTTCTCTCGTCCCAGGTCAATCTTGAGCCAACTGTTATCGCGAGACGTTGGGCACCAACCCCCAATCAGCCTCCGGTTATGATCGTCTTCCATGTACAGCCTGGCGCTATGGGCCGCAGCTTCCCATCCTCCTCCTTGGGAAAGCACGCACATTAAGGGATCCGTGAAAAACGATTACTAGAAGAACATTAACTCTTGCGTGGGGAAAATGCGTAGTTATATAAAAAAAATCGTTGAATCGTGATAACCAGCCGCACATTTTACAGTTGTGAAAACCGCAAAAATGTTGATCTTAAAACCAGTATTATTGCTCGGTGTAGATGTGTTAGGAATTTGATATACATTTCAGGATTAAAGCATGAAATTATTGGATGCATACTTTTTGTTCCGCACGCACCTGGTCTAAGAGTGGTCGACGCAGAAAAGGCGATGTCGGGGAGAGTCGGATTCCAACCGAGTCCGAGGGCTTGTCCACACGAGCCTACAAGAGCGAATGAAGTTTTTAGTATTTGTATAGCGCAAAATAACATCGAGAGACATGATCAAATTCGCTTCACATGTGTCTGACTTTACTCGTAAGTCGAAGCGTAATTGAGTACTCGTAAGTGATTATGGTTTAGTTGGTAATAAGCACTGTTACCAAAGATGGTTCGACGGACCAGAATCCCCAGAGGTTCTTTTACGTCCCCAGGTTAATGAAGTTTGTGGCGATACACATCCTTTATCCGGGAAGGATTCGCATTCCCTGACCTGGATTCTATTCTTGCTTGAGAAACGAATCCCATTATCGGGTAACCTGGTTCCTGAGGCTCAAGTTCACTACTCACGAGCCGCGACAAAGGCCTTTCCAGATTGTGCTCGGCACTACTTTAGCGCAATTTGGGTTTAGGAGCACTATTTTGATCAGAGAGCACTTTTTGGGTAAACAAGTCAACTTCTAGCTTTTTTAACTCAAGTTACTAGATTTTGTTGTCTTATATAGACATTTCTAGTTTCCTTGACTACAAATAATATTATCTCAACTAGGCTAAGACTGTAAGACTGGTGATTTCGACATTTTAATGGGTAGCCTGTGCTTTGGTAACCACAAATATTGGGTAACCTGTGGAGTTCATTACAATAATAGAATGCCTTATCTAGAAGATCTGTTTGCAATGTTTTCCTGTTTTACATCTATTGTAATTATTTCTCGTTGGGAGATTGTTATAATTAGGGTCTGTTATCAGGTTTGACATTATTGACATTGGTGATGTTTGTAAATGAACATTGTTTTTAGTAGTATCCAAAAAACAAAGGTAAACAAACACAAAAGAGAACAAAGTCCTTAGTTGTTATACACTTAAGTATGATTTACCCGTTCATGGACAACAAAATAAGATACTCTAATGCATGTATTTATTAAAAGCAATATTCTTTCTTTTATTCAAATTTTAATTAAAACACAACTTATCTCTAAATTATTTTAAAAATATACGGTAATTTTCTTTTCGCCAATGAGCACTATTTGAGCACAATTTTGATTTTAGAGCACTTTTTAAGCACTTTTTGGGTGTTTTGGGGAGCACTTTTTTGGCTTTTTGGGAGCACTACCTGGAAACGCCTAGCGACAAAGAGCCGCGAAACGGCGACAACGACTAAGCTGTTGTCTTGTACAAAAAACAAAGCAAGTACCCTCCCATCCCAATATTCCCCCTTCCTATTTCCCCTTGCATACCTGCATACAGGGGGCATTTCGTTATTCTGCCTATCGCTTGCATGCATTATCATTTTACCCACCTGGGGCTTTTGGGGGCGCGGTGTCACAGCGCGCCTTGCAACTGATCAGACAGTTCCTGAACGTCCACCCAGATTTGGAGCATTTTCCTCTTCTCGCCCAATCAGGGCATTCTCTTCGTTTGTCAGCACACTTTAACCCTGTGCACGTACATCAGGATTCTTTTCTAATCAATATCCCTCTTCAGAGGCTCTTATATGTCGACCAGATAGGCCGATGCTTGTCGTATTTTTAGGGGGTATCTGAGAGAAAATAGGCTTAGAGGTAATGTTAGCTTCTGGGGTCTTTCAAGGGAAGCTATTTTTGGTGCACGGGTCTTTTTAGGAGTATTTCGAATCTCCGACGAGCACCCCTATCACTTTTAGACCTCCCCCTCCCCCTCCCCGTCCCCGTCCCCGTCCCCCTCCCCCCTTACTAATCAATCTCTACAAATCATAAATCATGCTTGTAATTCGCACGTATGACTAAAAAAAAAAAATCTCACCAACAGCTCCTGTCGGCGATGTGGTGGGTCCTGAAGTCACGGGAGCATGTGTCGGAGGATCAGTGGGAGCCTGGGTAACTGGTGACTGAGTGGGCCTGGTGCCTGAAATGTTACAAAAATTCTCACGTCCTGCCTTTGATTTGTAACTGCTGCTTACTGAAGAGCCAGATGATGATGAGGAGGTGGGACGAAAAGCAAAAGAAAATGATGCAAAGAAGAAATATAGGAAAAATGTTGCCGACCTTAGGTGCAAGGAAAAAAAAACAATCGTGAAAACCTGAGGATTCGAGAAAAAAATTAGAGCAGATTAAAATCGCCCACCCCTCCCATCACTTTCCCTTGCAGTCATATTGCAGTCGCACTTGCAGGCTATCTTATACCAACGATTTTAGTCTTTTGCGCAGTCCTAGCCATTGTCGCTCAAGTCGCCACTGAGTTCAAGCGCTCAAAGTTTTCCACTTCAAAATTCTACTTACCACAAAAGCCGCAAGAGTAGGGACAGTCTAGCTTCATTGCCTCCACCGCGGTCTGGCAGTGACCATTTTCGGCCCATGACTTACATTGGCCACTCTTATCCATGCAAGAATCTAAGAAACGAGCGATCCATTCATTAGGACTCATTTAGTCAGTGTGGGTCCAGGGGGAAGGGGTTTAGATCAAGGAGGAGAAGGGCTTTGAGGAAAAGGAATGGTCCTTGAATCAGACTGGAATTTTATACGAAATGTAAAAAGGAGCTACATTAAGTTCCACAAGCCCACGATTCTGCTTGTCTATTTGTGTTACTTATTTTAACATGGTGTTTAGCTATATTATTTATGTTACTTATTTTAACATGGTGTGTAGCTTTATTATTTATCGTGAAATCTGGAAAGCGGCCCTTGGCCGATATCTGCACCACAGAAAAGACAATAGAAGAATGGGTTACCTGAGCTGCACATGTCGCAGGTGACTGGGCACCAATAGAGGAGGCTGTCAACGTGATTCGTGTGGGTGCAATAGCCGTACGACTTGAAGTTGTGACAGTTCTGGGATTTATCAGAGCATGTATTTGCTACAACAGATAGACAAGGACACATAAGTGCACTAGTCTGCAACAGGGTGGGGGTGGGGGTGATGCCACAGGAAGGCGCTATGTTATTGGCACAAACAAAGCCTGCACAGCAGAACTAGGACAATTCTCCGTTATAGTCGAGATAAAAGCAAAAACAATATCATTTTGGGCGCGCCTTCTGACACTCGACGAATACATAATACAGAATAGCGAAGCACGCTGAACTGGGCAATGGAAACTAAAGCACTTTTGTTTTAAAACGGTTATGGCTACGGTTGAGAGTCCCAAAGCGATGATATCTTAGACACTAAATCAATAAAAAAACAAATAAAGAATTCAAACAGAGGTTAGAAGATGTCGAAATAAAAGATTTATTAGAGATCAAGCCTTTTCGATGATAATTCCAGACCAATTGGAGGGAACAAACTAAGAACATTCAGATAATTCAAATCAGAATATAAACTAGAGGAATATTTACTAAAAGTATCGAATATAGAATATCGTAGGGCACTAACAAAACTAAGAACAAGCGATCACATTCTATAAATTGAAAGAGGTCGCTACAATAAAAACTAAATAACACCAAAATCAAGGGTTTGCCCGCGCTTTCAGACTATGGAGAACGAAGAACACTTTCTAGTCAAATGCTCAATTTACAAAGAAATACTCTTTCCCAACAACTAAATATACATTTCCAAAACTTTATAGACTTAATAGCTTCAAAAAAACACCACAGCATTGTAGCTAAATACATTTACGACTGCTTTTTAAATAGGCAACCCCACTTATAAATTTTAGAGCATAATGGCCTATGTACTTATTTGTTCACGGCACTCTAATAAAATCTGTCTATGTCTGTCTATGTTTATGTCTATGTCTTAATGGTAGTACCATTCAGGGGGGGTGTGATATTTTCATGCAGGGGGCGTATGACAATGAACCGCAGGGGGTATGAAAACCACTTACATCTTTTTCCTATACGTGGAGCTGGCTTGAAGTGTGCATCAAAATCGTCTGCCATTCTTTTCCTCATAACAGCTGTTGAAGAAAAAAGGAACCCTTAAACGCACATTCACTTGTACATGGCCTCCTCTCCTCCCTCATCACAAACACACTTACAATTGCGTGTGAGAAGGATGGGAGCCTCCCACACACACTTACCATCGCCCTTGTACATGGCGTCCCTTCCCCCAACACACACACTTATCATTTGCACTTGTGCATGGCGTCCCTTCCCCCAACACACACACTTATCATTTGCACTTGTACATGGCGTCCCTTCCCCCAACACACACACTTATCATTTGCACTTGTACATTGCGTCCCTTTCCCCAACACACACACTTATCATTTGCACTTGTACATTGCGTCCCTTTCCCCCAACACACACACTTATCATTTGCACTTGTACATGACGTCCCCTCCCCCCCAGACACACTTACTATTTGCACTTGTACATGGCGTCCCCTCCTTTCCCCCCAACACACACACTTACCATTTGCACTTGTACATGGCGTCCCTCCCCTCACAGACACACTTACCATTTGCACTTGTACATGGCATCCCCTCCCCTCCCCCAACACACACACATTTACCATTGCACTTGTACATGGCGTCCTCTCCCCTCCCCCCAACACACACACATTTACCATTGCACTTGTACATGGCGTCCCCTCCCCCAACACACACACATTTACCATTGCACTTGTACATGGCGTCCTCTCCCCTCCCCCCAACACACACACACATTTACCATTGCACTTGTACATGGCGTCCTCTCCCCTCCCCCAACACACACACATTTACCATTGCACTTGTACATGGCGTCCTCTCCCCTCCCCCCAACACACACACATTTACCATTGCACTTGTACATGGCGTCCCCTCCCCCAACACACACACATTTACCATTGCACTTGTACATGGCATCCCCTCCCCCCAACACACACACATTTACCATTGCACTTGTACATGGCATCCCCTCCCCCCAACACACACACATTTACCATTGCACTTGTACATGGCGTTCTCTCCCCTCCCCCAACACACACACATTTACCATTGCACTTGTACATGGCGTCCTCTCCCCTCCCCCAACACACACACATTTACCATTGCACTTGTACATGGCATCCCCTCCCCCCAACACACACACACATTTACCATTGCACTTGTACATGGCGTTCGTCTGCATGGCGTCATCTGCACTTAGAGCTACATACGGGGTCTTGCCCTGCATATCGGCGATGGCTTTGATGGTCGGCCTTCCATTCTTTGAGAAGGCTGTGAACGGGTAGTGCATTATGGAAGCAAAGTCGTACTTGCTTCCGTAGTCCGTGACCTCCGTGCCCCATTTTCGCTTTTCAAATGCGTCATGGAGTCCTGGATAAAAATATAAAGGATTAAGTAGTCTGTTGCGCATCCATTGAGCTTTGAAATTCTATGCCTTTCTCAATACATCTGACGTATATCCAGGAAAACCAGATAGATTCTAAGGAATTCTTTAGGCTAGCTACCGTTTCTTCCCTAATGGGGCATTCTTGAGTAAACCGTGGTCCACAAAAACACAGGAACTAGATCACTGAAAGCCACAATTTTACACAACTGCTTAAAGTACGCCATATGTTTCTTACTGCCTCAGTAGATAAAGATCACTCGATTCACTATCTCTAGACTATGTTTATGCCACGCCCCTGATAGTGGAAATCTAGCCATACCGTCCACGACGTTCTCCCAGAGGACCTGGATATAGTTATCTCTATCCGGTCGACTCTGCTCGTGCCAGAAACCCACAGAATGACCAATTTCGTGAGTCATCACGTGCTGAAAGTCGCAGTTGTCGCCAATGGAGATCTGACTCTTGTAGTTAGCCGTGTGACCCACGTGACCCCAACATCTGCAAATATTCAATGACTATAGCCTTAGGGGGAGGGATAAAAAAATATGGCGGGGGTGGGGGACGCTGTAACAAATAACTTTTTACAGCAATTAAAGGTAAAGCGTTCAAAAGAAATGTTTTTATCTTCGTTCTTATCTCAAGTTTCTGTGATTAAGGTGTTAATTCAGGTGTATCGGCGCACAAGTAGCTGTTCCCTATCGAAGTGCAAACCCTAACCTAAACAGTTTTCATATCTATCCACACGGTGGATAGATGCTAGACATTTTATTCTGAATAAGTGAATCATAATCGATTCATGACTTCTTTAACGATAGCGTTTATGTTTTGAACGAATCAATCCATAGTTTGGTTCATAAGTTGGGCTCTACCTCCTTTCCAGAAAGTCGAGCAAATTTTCTAACTTTTCAGGCCCGTACCTTGGATTTTTCTTGGGGGGGGGGGGGGGGGGGGTGCGAAATCCGAAAATGTGGACCTAATTTTTACGGGGAGGGGGTAGGGAGTTCTCTGATAAAAATCTAACCACCTCCGAAAGAACAAAAAAGGATTTTTTATGCCTTGTTTATTGTCGGATTGTTCATACCAGAGTGATCTAGCTTATGATTTATAGTTTTGTATACAAATAGCTCATCTATTGAGAACAAAAAGTGGACTTTCGGCCGTTGTGAGGGGGTGCGTTCGCACCCACTGCACCCCCCCCCCTCCCTCCTGGGTACGGGCCTGCTTACCCCTGTCCCCTAAAGAATGACAGATAAGCCGTCTCTGTTGTTCGCTTGACAAATCGGATACAGGTCTTGCTCTCCCACTCCGCCATGGCTTGCTTCGTGGATTTAATTGCGCTTTCCATGTTTGCTTGACGAAAAAATTTATCGCAATCAGTCTTTAGTTAACTTTCAAGAATAAGCACCGTACTCTATCATCTACTAAGCAACCTCTTTATCAGGGCGTAACAGGACAGCAGCTAGCAGGGATGTTAGAGCCCTATCCCGTGGGGGGGGGCTTCGAAGAAAATCAATTTTAACCCTAAGAGATAGCACATTGGGTGTGGTCGAATGAATTTTTAACCCTGAATTTTAATGCGATCTGAAGATACTGACGGATCCTGTATTGTTATTTTACCGACAATATAGCCGGAAGTATCAACCGATCGGTTGACATGTGGTTTATTGTAAAATACCTTTCGAGCGATTGGGCCACCATTTAGCAGAATCGGATAGCAAAATCGAAAAATTCCTCCTCCCCGGGCGCGAAAACCCCTAAAAGATAGCAGAATCGAAGAATCCTAAAACACCCCCTAAGAGATAGCAGTTGGTAAGAATTTTATAAACTAAAAGATAGGTCGAGCAGCCCCGAGTACTTTTCTTACTTTTCTGGAGAGTCCACACCCCCCCACCCCCCCCCCCCCCCCCCCCGGGATCCCTATGCGAGTTGGCTTGATCTTAAGAGATAATCAACGCTATAATCTAGTGCGTTAGAGCTATGAATTAGAGCAATGCTTGTTCCTTTTAGCCCTGGCCCACAAGCTTGTGGGGAAGGCGTGTGGGACTTTAAGAGCGGCTGCTAAGCAGACAAACCTAGTCCTAGCCTTAACACTTCTCTCAACACACACTTTCGTGACGCACATTGGCTGGTAGATAAGCATTCTTGCTTATTACCTATGGAGCAGTCAAACTCGTAAGGAATCACCGCATTGGGCCAGCGAGTCTTGTCTTGGCTACTGGCCGCGCGACCCGTGCTCGGACCATATGGATTATCGTATCTCTCAATGTTGGCCCTCTGCATCGGTGTTAGCTTGATGTCGCCATGGTAGAGGTGGGGCGCGGACTCAGGGCTATGGTTGAGCTCTAGGAAACGATGATGATGTCATAAAGAGTGGATATCTAGGGAAACCGTTCATCGGAGAAACCGCTTACTATAGGTTATTTGCGGAAAAGAGGTATTGCAATCAATAATAATCAAAATATGACAGAGTCGACAACCAGTTTTTGGCGAATCTTATTTATACTCTGGTTTGCGAACACGATATCACTGACGATTCGTCAGTGAAAAGCAAATATATTTCTATTTTGAAGGGTTTGGATATTGGATGTTTATAATATAGTGATAGAGTAATCAAATGAAAACAGAAGGATTAAGTTAATATGATAAATCAATCAAAATATCCGAATAGTCGTGTTCGTTATAACCAGAGTATTGAATATTGTTCACCCAATAACACGACTAGTCACGATAGGATGCAGCTTATATAAATACGCAGACCAGTCGGGTGGATCTGAAATAAGGTTGAGTTTTGAATCATACCTGGACGTTGGCCCGGCGTTCCTCTTTCCTGAGCATCTGCCAAGGACGTCAGAAACAGGAAAACGAGCAAGAACATCGTGGCTTCGTAGCGTTAAATCTTTAAGTACAAAATGCATCCATTCGAAATACCCATCGCGAGCAACAAAAGATCCGATATCACTGCATAAAATTACGAAGCACGGATACCTTAAAAAAGTGGTACTGCAGAAAAACGATAACCACTTCTTTAGATTTCGCCCCTTTCAAGGTTTAAACCTCCCCTCTCCCCTAAGCCATTCCTCTTCTGCGTACCCTAAAACTATGACGTAAAAAAGCCAAGTTTCATGATCTACATACGACTACGGCATTGTAAACTCGCCTATTATTTATAGACGGTTGTAGAGATAAGTTCTTCGCTTCATTTTTGCATTCTTCTGTGTATAAAGTTAATAGGTGTTGTCGTTGAATTAGTACAAGCTGGGAGGCGAAGGTTACGGAGCTTTGCTTTTCGCAGCACGTTGACTACTCGGTATTTTTTCCTCTGGCATATCGTTTGCTTGTTCAAAATTTTCTAGATATTTTGACTTGCTTATTACTATATTTAATTCCTACACTCAGGTAACAAATGGTAGTTCGTTACTGTACCTTCTCGTGATCAGCCCGTCCGTCGTGGTCCTACATAGGGGCGGAACACGAGGGCCGATATAAAGGTTGTATGTGTTGACACAGGCGCCCCAGATAATCTTACACAAAGTATCACCTTACTCCAGTGGGCCGGCTGTAGAGCAATATTTGCTTGTCGCTATAGAGTCCAGCACAATAGAACGGTATTCAAAACACAAGTCATTTTGTACGTTTGTCACTCTGAGGTAGTTTTGGGTTACCCCTTTGCCACAACCCTTCTTGTACATATCCCATTTCCCTCAAAGTTATCTGCCCCAAAAACTTTGTTATATCTATCGATATCTAAGAATGAGCGGAAATGTATTGTAAACTTAAAAAAAACCTACAAAGCCCTGGTTCGTATTCGCTCACTAGAAAGTGTACAATTACGAAGGAGAATGAATACAGAGTCTGAAAGCGATAAGGTGTCCGTAAATCGAAAGCAATCCAAAAAGTTTCTTAGCGGAAAGCTGAATTTTTAGCACTTGCAAAAAAATTTGTCATTCGTCTTCAAAATGTATTGTTATAATCTATCTGTTATTATTGTAAATCTCCAGGGAGTCCAGTTTTTAACATTAATAAATTAGGATATTTTTAATATCCTAATACACAAAGTATCACCCTACTCCGGTGGGCCGGCTGCAATATTTGCTTGTCGCTATAGAGTCCAGCACAATAAAACGGTATTCAAAACACAAGTCATTTTGTACGTTTGTCACTCTGAGGTAGTTTTGGGTTACCCCTTTGCCACAACCTCTCTTGTACATATCCCATTTCCCTCAAAGTTATCCGCCCAAAAAACTTTGGGATATCTCGATATAGAAGAATGGGCGGAAATGTATTGTAAACTTAAAAAAAAACCTACAAAGCCCTGGTTCGTATTCGCTCACTAGAAAGTGTACAATTACGAAGGAGAATGAATACAGAGTCTGAAAGCGATAAGGTGTCCGTAAATCGAAAGCAATCCAAAAAGTTTCTTAGCGGAAAGCTGAATTTTTAGCACTTGCAAAAAAATTTGTCATTCATCTTCAAAATGTATTGTTATAATCTATCTGTTATTATTGTAACTCTCCAGGGAGTCCAGTTTTCAACATTAATAAATTAGGATTTTTTAAATATCTTAAAGGTATTATGCCTCATTGATTTGTATTGTTTTGGTCGGGCTACAAGGCACGCACGCGGGATGTGGCAGTCGAGGGACGCTGTGGTCTTTCTAAGGCACCACGTCACCTCAACACAATTCACCATTGCAAGCACTTGGGACATTGTTTGTACCCCAAGGAATAAAACGAGCATATGTGACATTTTTGCGAAAGACCCATCCCCTGGCCATTCCCCCTGTTTGCTAAGGTTTGGTCGACTCTATTCACTTTCCCCTATTTCTAAACGCTCTCACTTCGCAAAACTTATGGCAGTAGCTTTATTGTATTAGCTTCTTTGCACTTTCTAGGACAATCGGACAAATTCGCCGAGGCGCTTATTCATGTAAACAGTGACTATGAATCGCGTTGATTAAGGCCATATATAAAATATTGTCGTTTATTCGCCGCACGCGTCAAGAGTTTGTGCGGCATGCAACTTTTTTTATTTTATTTTAGGTCTTTCTCTGTAAAACCTCAGAATCATACGTTGCGTAATCCGATAACAATAAAAGGGCAAAAGAAAGACATCCAATCACTTCATACATAGAAAGATGTCCTCGAAAACCATTTCAATGAACTTAAAATGTCACAATAGCCTCTGAATGGAGGAATAATTTTTCCCCGCGCGAAGAAGAGTGCAGCGACATATTACACGTTATTTTTTAAAAAAAGAAGCAAGCATGATGAAGAAACTCGCGACCAGAAACGAAATATTTCCTTATTTCATGACAGAAGCGCAGTATGGCCGAGTAAGTACGAAGACTTCTTTCTCTTATTTTAAAGACGCGCTTTCACAGAGTAAGCACCTCGATCCCTAGACTCTCGGTAGCCCTTGCGTTCTCTCGTAATAGGTTTCTGAAGAACTTTGACTAAAAAAGGCTGCAAATGGCCGAACGAACTATCATCATCACCATTATCATCATCATATCAAGAAAATTTATCCAAAAATTGTAGTTTTTGCCAAACGCGGTCACTTCCATATAAGGAAACTAATATATTTCTTATTAGGAAAAACTGCATGATTCTTGTCATTCTTGTCAGAATTTGTCATTCCAAGCTTTCCTGAAGTAAAAGAAATAAAAATATGCGTTTCAAGTTCCCAAAATTTGACTTTATCTCAGTCTTTTCGGGTGATGATATTTACCTGCGCGCGCTGCAAACACCAAACGCTCGCGCACGCACTGAAAATTTTATTTTAAAGTAGCGCGCGCTGTTTCAGAATTTTAAAAAACTTCAATTTTCATCATGACATGACGGATATCGTTCCTTTGAAGTGTAAATACCACGAAAACTATTGGAATTTGTTTTTAAACTTCATTTCAATTTCATAATGTGAGATATCAGTGTGTCTGAGCAGGCCGAATGAGCACGCGCGGGCTTTGTTTCACTTCCGGTTCTGCGTTTTCTAAAGAAAGCATTTTTGTCGCCAAGTTATTTCAAAACGCAATATTTTTTTTCTGTATTCCTTTTTATTAAATTCTCCTTCATACAGCCAAGCATGGATTTAGCGTTAATCTAACAGAAACCCAAATTATATCAAATAATCTGGATTTCAGGACCTTTGAAAAATCATTAAAAAAATTACTCAACAGGGGTTCATAAGTAGGGGCAACCAACTTCCCCCAAGAGACCATGATGTAAGAGAACGAATCCCCCGTATTAGGGTATGTTCCAATGATGACGTCCGTGAAAGCTATTTTTAGAACAAGCATTTATTTTTTAGATACGCCTCTGATTGGTTAGCGCTCACGTTTCCTAGCAACATGAGTCAAACGCGCGATGTGAACCGGCAAAGGATGTTATGGAAATCTTTTTGACCGAAAACCATCCTTTTTTACAAACGCTGTGAAAATGATTTTCCATAGAGTACGCTGGATCCAATTAACCGTTTCTCGCACATTGAAATGCATAAAGTTCGTGATTTTAGGCTTGGGTCAAAGTAAAAGTTTTCACGGCTGATTCGCAAATTATAAGTAAGTAAAACAACAATCAATCATAAATATGTGTTTACAACACACAATTCTCTTCCAATTCCCTTTTAATGAAAAAGATACATCCAGAACTTAATACCATTATATTCACACCGATATTGTGGTCATTAAGACAGATATTTCTTAAATAAAAGATTTCAAGTCTCCATAATGAAGTAAATCTTATTCCGGTGACAAGGGTCTCTTGAGTGACATGATTTCTGAACATTTGCGTGAAGAATTGAAGTTCATTCATCTAAAAATATTGTAAATCAAAGAATCAAAAAATCAAAGTTATGTATTTAAATACATAACATAGACTGAGAATGCCTAAGTTTTCCATCTCACCGTATTGAAGAGAAAAAAAAAACTATTTAGGAGTCAGCCCGATGCATCTTGAATAAACTCCAAATTCGCTGTCCCCCCGACGTCTTCCCGTTCAATTATTTATATAACATTTAGATAACTGAACATAAGATAACTTAACAGATACCAGGACACCACCCTACAAGTAGCATTGTAATCATGAGCTATGAGAAGCAGCTAAAAGGATAAAAACAGGTAGCGAACGAAGTCAAGAAGAAAAAAATTGTGAAAAACTATAGCTCGCGAGGTGCCCATAACCAAATATGGCGCGATGAACCATATATGGATGCTATGATCGACAAGCTCGCGAAATAAAAATAGCTTTCATGGGCGGCATCATGGGCCACGGGGATTCGTTCTCTTATATCATGGTCTCTTGCTTCCCCATATTCTGGTACTATAAAGGTGTCACGGCGTTTCATAGGATCAGGCTATTTTTAGACGCGCGGATTAGCCAATCAGATGACAGGCGGGAAAAATTTGACTTTGTCCCAAGGAATCCAAAATGGCGGCAGAGAAAGGGGAAAACGACGCTTGCTTTTCAAAGTCTTCCTACATCGTTATATGCCTTCTAATTTCTGAACCCTTTTAGCCACAGAGAAAAAAACATTTCCTCACTAGCCTTGGACTATTTATTTCTCCATAAGTGGACTCAAACTTTGTTACGAGTACATTTTTTCTTGCTCTTGCAAAAAATAAGTGTTCATTTGTATCGATCTATATAGCTTAGAGGCGATATTATCATAAGGTTTTTGATACTGCTAACTAACTTACTAACAATAGTGTAAGAAAAAAACATACGAAAGTTTATGTCTTGTTTTTGTTAAATATTTTTATTAAACGAGCTCTTCAAAGCTGGAACTGTGTTTGTATCAACACCCATGTCCTGGACTGACTGTCCTGATCTGGTAAGAAATTGTAAGAAATATCCATGCAAAAGTATACTAACATAAAAGGCAACCTCAATATGGATATTTGTGTCTTTTTGTAAATTCTATTTCCATTTAAATAAAAAAATTATACTTGTTATTTATGATCTGTTTTGAATACTTTCATCAAATTTGACTTCCCAAAAAATGAGAGGATGTGTATTAGAGTTACTATCGACTGAAGTCATTTCTAATGTGACCTCTTGGCTGACCAGAAACTATAATACGTTTTATATTCATTACAAAAAAAGGCAAGGAAGGTATAAAAGCATGCATATAATGTAAGACTTGCCACCATTATAGTAATGCACTTTTAGTCCTTGTCAAATCTTTCCGAAATACTCTTGTGGGGAAGATTATGCTGCCACTCACAGTCTATTATTTCCCTGTAATAATAACAGTCTGTTATTTTGCTGTAATAGATAATTATATGCAATGATAAGGAAAATACCCTGAAGTTTTTCTTTTAATGATATCTGCTACATTCATGAATGTGTTTTGCTACTCAAAAAGCTTTATTGTTGACTTTTGTTTACTGTAAAATAGCTTAGTTTACACAACTCCCTATTATAATTATCATTTTTTCACTCAATTATTATTGAAGTTGTTCATATTAGCTGCAAACATGCTACTCTTACTATTAAATATTAACTGCAGGTATTGGCCTGCCAAAATATAGTGTATTAAAAAGCACATCTGAATGGTGTCAACATTTTTCTTTTAAAGTCTGTATTTGTCCCTAACTGTTGACACAGTCCACAAGATCCAGCAGGATAGAAGTTGTCAAGTGGTTTTCTTCCTGGGCTTATTTGGCCCATTTTGTGTAATTCATTTTGGCATGGTGTTAACTCAACTTCTAAGAATCTGACATTTTTGGTGCAAAGACAGATTTTTCTCTTCACGGACTGAAGCAGGGCACCAACAAATCAAAGCTTGTAAATCCTGGTTATCAAAGTCATAGTATGAAATATGTCCAAGCTATTGACTTTTGCCTTAATTCTCAACATCTTATCAAACCAGGAAATAATAGCCACAAACTGGGTATTTTGAAGCTAAGGCAAGGGAGTTGGTACCTATATAGAGTGAATGTGTTAACCTAATGTTGTCATGGGAGGGCTTTGCAGAGCTCTTGGTCATATTATTTTTGACCCATTCAAACCAAAATGGAATGCTAGAACATCTATTACTTTCTAGGCATGTGCACTAAAAAAGTTAAACAATTTATATTGTAACTTTATTAGCACCATCTACATTGATCATGACACTTCTATATCCTTCCTCTAAATATTATTTTTCGTTGTAAATCCTTTTGGTTGATTGGCTTGCCAAGGCTTGGCCATATGAGATGCCTTCACCACTTCCAAATCTTAGGACACTAAAAATGGACTCCAGAGTGCAACCACTGACATGAAATGAATGGACTGATGAAATAATCATCATAATCATCACACAATTTGCACAATGATAAAGAACCATTTAGCAAACTAAAGGAAACCAAGGATCACAATCCATAGATCCCATGTCTATATACAAAAAAAGGTTATGTCAGTCTGAGAAAAAATCTTATATTATTTGATAAGGGGTCCAAGCACAAGGAGTCCATTTCCCCAAGTGATCCACAATATTTCAAGAGCCTGAAACTGTTTGAGTGCAGCATCCTCTTTCCATTACTATAATGATGGCAAGTCTTATTACAGGCCAGGATGACAGATATGCATGCTTTTATACACTCTGGGCCTTTTTTGCATTGATTTTTAATATTATTTAGATTTTTGGACAGCCAAGAGGTCAGTCAAAAGAAAGTCAAATTTGAATAAATTAAGATACCGTAAGTATGTAATACTTCAAGTATTCATAACAGATAAATGAGTAAGTATTCATTTTTAAGTATTCATAACAGTTAAATGAGTAAGTAACAAGTATCAATTTTTTAATTAAGCTTAAAAATGGAAACAGAATTTACAAAAAAGACACAAATGTAATGCTTTTTATGTTAGTATACTTTTACATGGAAATTTTTAAAGTCGTGGATAGCAAAGCTATTCAGGACTTTTTGCGGTAGCGGGGTTGTGTCACTCGCTAATGGCTAATAGCTTAACTTATCGTCGACTCAAGTGTAACCCATAGCCAATCATGACTCTTCTAATATCACAACACTTGGCCAATCAAATCAAACGTTTTAGCGAAAAAGCCCGCGAATTGTCAGCGGTTTTCCAAACCATTTAAAAAAAAAACATGGCGGCCGTAGTTGAATTCTTTGAATGTTAAGACTATGATTTAACGTCATTCCTGCCTTTCTTGCCAATTAAAAATCGAGCCACATTCGATAAATAGCTATCTGAATGTAAGGTTTCGCTTCAAAGTCCGTTCGTTATCAGTTCAACTTTCAAGATATATCATGTTGTCAGCAGACTTACGAAACGCCACGGTAAGCCATTTCCACTTCCCCTCTACTACTGCTGGCTGTGCACCAAATTCTTTGTTTATTTCTTCTTGCATGCTTGCTGAATTAGCTCCAACGCATTCTTGATCTTATAATTTAAGCTTCGGAATTTATCCGTTCTTCGCTACGAATAGCGTTGTTTCCAATGTCTCCATGAATAATATTTCTAGACTGAACTTCGTTTGCCAAGAGCAGGAATCAGTTTTTTAAATGTCTGTAAGCAAAATCACCCAATGAGGGCAAGAGGGCCCCTTTCCATCAATGGTATCTGGGTCGACTGGTTGCCCCCAGGGAATCAATCAGATGGGCATTGACTTACCTATCCCGTAGCCAGGATTTTGAGCGGGGTGGTTCGTTTTTTCCATGTTAGCGTACCAAATTCCCGGTATACCCCTCTCCTCGCCTTATTACATTAGGCATGTTATTAATAGGGTACTTTTTAACATATAGCTATACTAATAAAGATAATTAAGATTTTTATAGTCATTTTAAAGACATATTGATGTTCACGCTATATCTCCAGCCAAACGTTATTTTTGTTTGCTCTGAGCAGACCTTCAAGCTGGGTGGAGGGGTTCGTCTGTACCCCCCGAAACCCCCCTGACTACGGGCCTGTACCTGGAGCAGTTATTTCAACATCACAGTAGTACCATTGTTTACACTTGTCTGAGACAAAATACCCTATGTATAAATAAAACCACACAAAGCCAAGAAATTTATTAGTTTGGTCCATACATACCATTTAACCCTAAAGTGTGTTAAAAATAAATGCACCAAAACCAAGCTTTTGTCCCAAATTATCATTTTATTATCCACGACTTGGCAAGGGCCTTGCCTTTTGATTTACAATTTCTTACCATATCAGGGCAAGTTGAGTCCAGGGCAGGTCATGAGTGTTGATATTTATGCGCATCAGACTAAATTCTTTCTTATATTTACAAACACAATTACTTACAGTTTTGAAGAGCTGGTTTAAAAAAACAAGACATAAACTTCGGTATGTTACTTCTTACACTATTGTTAGTTAACTAGCAGTATCAAACACCTTATGAATGATAATATGGCCTCTCAGCGGGAGAATTTCGAGATAGAAACAAATGATCACTTATTTCCGAATTTATTGCTTTGCGAGAGCAAGAATAGTCCAGACCTGAATGTCGAGCGCAAAGAGAGTCCCAGGTCTGGACTCGTGAGTCCACTTATGGAGAAATAAATAGTCCAAGCTAGTGAGAAAATGTTTTTTGCTCTGTGGCTAAAAGGGTTCAGAAATTAGGAGGCATATGACGATGTAGGAAGACTTTGAAAAGCAAGCGTCGTTTTCCCCCTTCTCGACCGCCATTTTGGATTCCTTGAGACAAAGTCAAATTTTCCCGCCTGTCATCTGATTGGCTAATCCGTGCGTCTAAAAATAGCCTGATCATAGGAAACGCCGTGACACCTATCTAATACAGATGATTGCCCCTACTTATGAGCCTCTGTACTCAATCATTTCTAAAACGCATGCTGTGCCCATCCATCAAGATACATAAAACCTATTCAATATTTGTTTTCGAGCAATTTTACATGAAATATTTGCTTAAATCTGTATCTATGACGTCACGTGGTAACGTCATCATAATAGTCAGCACACTTGTGGTGGTCAACTTGGCAAATATGCTATATCCTTGGCTTTTATGCTATATCCAATTTTCCTTAGCAACAAATGTCAGTACACCCTTAAACATGGTTGTTATATGTCAGGTTTTTTGTCCTTGTTGGAGACGGAGTGGGTATTGCGAAGAACAGTTAGAAGAGGCGAAAATGGTGAATATGAAGATGGAAGTTCACAACTAAGCTCAACGACTGAGGCTTAGCTGACGACATAGCTTTGCTTTCCTCTAATAAACAGCACCAATGGAAAAGCACTAAAGCCGTAATCGACTGGTTCACATCAACAAAAAACAAGACAGCATCCATAGTGGAATTCTACCCATCCATCAGCCAAGAACTCCTAAACAAAGCCCTCGACTTCGCCGCTGACTACGACTGCATCACCGCTGAAGAAAAAAAAATCATAACCTACGCCAAAAACTCTATCCTAGTTCACAACCAAACACCCTGGCACAAAAAAGGCAACTCGACATTCGACGTGACGATGGGAAGCTACGACGGCGCTGAAACATGCGAACTTGTAGGCAACTTCCTCCTCTCCCAACTCCAAGACCTTAACATCAACGTAGGACTCTACCGCGACGACGGACTAGCCATCACAAGCGCCACACCTAAAAACACAGAAAGTATCAAGAAAGAACTATGCCGCATCTTCAACAACAACGGACTGCGAATTACCATAGAAGCCAACAAACGAGTAGTCAACTTCCTAGATGTCACATTCGACCTGAACCGCAACACCTACCAGCCTTTCACCAAACCGAACGCCCCACTAAAGTACGTCCACCGCGAGAGCAACCACCCACCTACCATCACAAAGAATATCCCTGCCAGTATCAACAAACGCTTATCTACACTATGATCAGACAAAGAAACCTTCGACCAAGCCGCCCCGCCATACCAGAAAGCACTCGACGAAAGTGGATATAACTACACGCTGCACTACGAACCAAACACCACAAGCAAACGCAAGAACCGCCAGCGCAACAACATAATCTGGTACAACCCCCCTTTTAGCAAGAACACAAGCACCAACATCGGCCACAGATTCCTCTCACTCATAGACAAGCACTTCTCTAAAGACCACAAACTCAGAAAAATCTTCAAACGGAACACAATCAAAATCAGTTATAGCTGCATGAGCAACACCAAGCAGATAATTGACAGCCACAACAAACGCATAATCGCCTCACCAATGACAACCGAAGACGCCCCTACCTCACTTGCCACCGCCAATAACAAAACATGCAACTGCAGACAAAAGAACGCGTGCCCCCTTGACGGAAACTGCCTCCAATCATTTGTTATCTACCAAGCTACTGTAACAAGAAAGGACAACAACACCTCCGAAACCTACGTAGGACTAACCGAGAACGAATTCAAGACAAGATATAGAAATCACACCGCCTCATTCCGACACGCTAAACACAGATCATATCATTATCTTATCTTATCATTATCCGCCAACCCAAGCTATCAACTTTAAACAAGCGCAACGAGCTAGTGTCTTCGTGCCGCCACAGGAACAAAGCCTTGTTATGCAACAGCTGAACTATTCAATTTTATTATAACAGCCATTCAAAATTCGCGCCCTATTTTTATACATAGATAGTATATAAGTTATGGTAGTAATATATTCTTAATAAATCTCCTGATTAGTGGGCAACCACGAAACAGGCTTGTAGAGATGAAACGGTAGTTCGCGAAAAGTCACATGAGTTGGACCGTAAAGATTCACGTGACGTACCACCCTTCAGAGTCACGTGACGTACCTTTCTTTAGCAGGGACCGCGGAGTATGTTGAAAAGTAGGGGGGCGACAATACCTCAGCCCCTCCCCCTCAGCGGTGCCTGTTTAGGGGCAAGTAACGTACATCTAAGTCATGTGGTATGCTTTTGGGTCACGTGACTTACCTCTTAGTCATGTGGTATTCTTTTGGGTCACGTGACGTACATCTATGAGTCACAGAGTCACAGCCGTAGACCTCCAGGCGCATGCATGGCCACGCGGACTGGTTACCAAGTGGAAGTACCCGGATGAAGCGTGCTACTTGGAGCTGGAAGGTGTTGAGCACTGGCGTGAAGTGATCGCAATTGCCCTTGAATACCTGAGGGATATATCATATGGAGAGTATGATGAAGTGATCGCAATTGCCCTTGAATACCTGAGGGATATATCATATGGAGAGTATGATGAAGTGATCGCAATTGCCCTTGAATACCTGAGGGATATATCATATGGAGAGTATGATGAAGTGATCGGTATTGCCCTTGAATACCTGAGGGATATATCATATGGAGAGTATGATATAGTGATCGGTATTGCCCTTGAATACCTGAGGGATATATCATATGGAGAGTATGATATAGTGATCGGTATTGCCCTTGAATACCTGGGGGATATATCATATGGAGAGTATGATGAAGTGATCGCAATTGCCCTTGAATACCTGGGAGATATATCATATGGAGAGTATGATGGAGTTATCGCAATTCTCTTGAATACCTGGGAGATATATATCATATGGAGAGGATGATGGAGTGATCGATATCGCCCTTGAATACCTGGGAGATATATCATATGGAGAGTATGATGGAGTTATCGCAATTCTCTTGAATACCTGAGAGATATATCATATGGAGAGTATGATGAAGTGATCGGTATTGCCCTTGCATACCTGGGGGATATATCATATGGAGAGTATGATATAGTGATCGGTATTGCCCTTGAGGGATATATCATATGGAGAGTATGATAAAGTGATCGGTATTGCCCTTGAATACCTGAGGGATATATCATATGGACAGTATGATGAAGTGATCGGTATTGCCCTTGAATACCTGAGGGATTTTTCATATGGAGAGTATGATGAATGATCGGTATTGCCCTTGAATACCTGGGGGATATATCATATGGAGAGTATGATGGAGTGATCGCAATTCTCTTGAACAGGAGCGTACCCAGGATTTGCTCGGGGCGGGGTATGCAATCATAGGCATCACATGAAAAAGCATTTGAAAGAGTTTGACGATCCTCCAATAAGTAATGTTTTATTTTTGGCGGTTACTGGGGAAGGGTGCGCGCAATCTTTGCATCCTTCGGCACGCACCTGTTTTAATATCATGTTGGTATGAAGTAATAGAAATTGTTCTTGAATAATTCATATTGTGGGCATAGCGTATTTACTGCTTGAAAACTTGACGACGCGCCGCACAGTTAGTTTGAGTAAAACCGGTAAATAAAAGAGTTGTTATAAAAATGCAGACCTTAGGGTACTTGGTCCAGTTGCCCCCATCCCTGCTAAACTCCAGCTCGTATCTTTCGACGTGCCCATAGATCACGTCCCGTCCTGAGAAATAAAAACAATCAACGTTTTTAGCAAATACTGCTACAAGACTTAAAGTTTCTAAGCCGCCCCTTCAAAATAGACCCTTCCCCCTCTAGAACCAAAAGCCCTCCATTTCGATAAGCTCTAGCCTACAATAAGCCCCCCCACCCTTTAGAGCTAAAAGCCGTGCCTACAAATAATATCCCTACACCTCCGTCTCTTACAATACCAGAATACTTAATATAAAACACCAGGAGAACATGTTCTCCCAAAAACACAGACAATGGGATTCTTATTCGAGAAACTTATTCATTACACTAATAATTATTTATAGTTTAGGGATAAAATTTCTTGGGTTATAAAGGGTGAAAATTCAACCCCCTGTCCCAAACGCCCTCCCCCTTGTTAACCCCCTTAAGTGAGGCCAACCTTGGGTTGCGATGGCTGTTAAACGCTTCTCTCGTCCCAGGTCAATCTTGAGCCAACTGTTATCGCGAGACGTTGGGCACCAACCCCCAATCAGCCTCCGGTTATGATTATCTTCCATGTACAGCCTGGCGCTATGGGCCGCAGCTTCCCATCCTCCTTCTTGGGAAAGCACGCACATTAAGGGATCCGTGAAAACGATTACTAGAAGGACATTAACTCTTGCGTGGGGAAAATGCGTAGTTATATAAAAAAAATCGTTGAATCGTGATAACCAGCCGCACATTTTACAGTTGTGAAAACCGCAAAAATGTTGGTCTTAAAACCAATATTATTGCTCGGTGTAGATGTGTTAGGAATTTGATATACATTTCAGGATTAAAGCATGAAATTATAGGATGCATACTTCTGGTTCCGCACGCACCTGATTTAAGAGTGGTCGACGCAGAAAAGGAGCTGTCCGGGAGAGTCGGATTCCAACCGAGTCCGAGGGCTTGTCCACACGAGCCTACAAGAGCGAATGAAGTTTTTAGTATTTGTATAGCGCAAAATAACATCGAGAGACATGATCAAATTCGCTTCACATGTGTCTGACTTTACTCGTACGTCGGAGTGATACACGCAGTTTACATGAGTATGGTTTAGTTTGTAGTAAGCACTGTTACTATAAAGATGGTTCGACGGGCCAGAATCCCCAGAGGTTTTTTTACGTCCCCAGGTTTATAAAGTTTGTGGCGATATCCTTATCCGGAAAGGATTCGCATTCCCTGACCTGGATTCTATTTTTGCTTGAGAAACGAATCGCATTATCGGGTAACCTGGTTCCTGAGGCTCCAAGTTCACTACTCACGAGCCGCGACAAAGAGCCGCGAAGCGGCGACAACGACTGAGCTGTTGTCTTTTACGAGCCATTAAATAGAGAGAAGGAAGGAAGGAGACTCTGGAACCAGGGTTATAATCGGGCCACTCTCTTAAGCATGTAACAAGAACAAAGCAAGTACCCTCCCATCCCAGTATTTCCCCTCTCTATATCCCCCTGCATACAGGGGGCATTTCTTTATTCTGCCTATCGCTTGCATGCATTATCATTTTACCCACCTGGGGCTTTTGGGGGCGCGGTGTCACAGCGCGCCTTGCAACTGATCAGACAGTTCCTGAATGTCCACCCAGATTTGGAGCATTTTCCTCTTCTCGCCCAATCAGGGCATTCTCTTTGTTTGTCAGCACACTTTAACCCTGTGCACGTACATCAGGATTCTTTTCTAATCAATATCACTCTTCAGAGGCTCTTATATGTCGACCAGATAGGCCGATGCTTGTCGTATTTTTAGGGGTATCTGAGAGAAAATAGGCTTAGAGGTAATGTTAGCTTCTGGGGTATTTTAAGAGAAGCTATTTTTGGTGCACGAGACTTTTTAGGAGTATTTCGAATCTCCGACGAGCACCCCTATCACTTTTACACCTCCCCCTCCCCCTCCCCGTCCCCGCCCTGTCCCCGTCCGCCTCCCCCCTTACTAATCAATCTCTACAAATCATAAATCATGCTTGTGATTTGCACGTATGACTAAAAAAAATAAATCTCACCAACAGCTCCTGTCGGCGATGTTGTGGGTCCTGAAGTAGAAAAATGATAATGAGAAGGTGGGGCGAAAAGCAAAAAAAAAAAAAACATGGTGCGAGGAAGAAAAATAATGTGTCCGATCTTACGTGCAAGAAAAAAAAAACAATCGTGAAAACCTGAGGCTTTGGAAAAAAATTAGAGCAGATAAAAATCGCCCACCCCTCCCATCACTTTCACTTGCAGTCAAATTGCAGTCGCACTTGCAGGCTATCTTATACCAACGATTTTAGTCTTTTGCGCAGTCCTTGCCATTGTCGCTCAAGTCGCCACTGAGTTCAAGCGCTTTCCGTGACAGAGTTCAAAGTTTTCCATTTCAAAATTCTACTTACCACAAAAGCCGCAAGAGTAGGGACAGTCTAGCTTCATTGCCTCCACCGCGGTCTGGCAGTGACCATTTTCGGCCCATGACTTACATTGGCCACTCTTATCCATGCAAGAATCTAAGAAACAAGCGATCCATTCATTAGGACTCATTTAGTCAGTGTGGGTCCAGGGGGAAGGGGTTTAGATCAAGGAGGAGAAGGGCTTTGAGGAAAAGGAATGGTCCTTGAATCAGACTGGAATTTTATACGAAATGTAAAAAGGAGCTACATTAAGTTCCACAAGCCCACGATTCTGCTTGTCTATTTGTGTTACCCATTTTAACATGGTGTTTAGCTTTATTATTTATCGTGAAATGCTTAAAATGTCTGGAAAGCGGCCGGCCTTTGGCCGATATCTGCACCACAGAAAAGACAATAGAAGAATGGGTTACCTGAGCTGCACATGTCGCAGGTGACTGGGCACCAATAGAGGAGGCTGTGCACGTGATTCGTGTGGGTGCAATAGCCGTACGACTTGAAGTTGTGACAGTTCTTGGACTTATCACAGCATGAATTTGCTGCAACAGATAGACAAGGACACATAAGTGCACTAGTCTGCAACAGGGCGGGGGTGGGGGTGATGCCACAGGAGGGCGGTATGTTATTGGCACAAACAAAGCCTGCACAGCAGAAATAATAATAATAATAATAATAATAATAATAATAATAATAATAATAATAATAATAATAATAATAATAATAATAATAATAATAATAATAATAATAATAATAATAATAATAATAATAATAATAATAATAATAATGGCATTCCAACATGAGAGGCTCTTCTATGCTAATGAAACTAACTACACTAACTAACAATATAATAAATAATATACTATAAACTTGAAATTTAAAAAAAATATAAATATACAAGAAAAACATACATGTTCCTATTTAGCATTAAGTGTGGTTACTCTGGTCCTGGCTCTATTGCTGAAGTAGAGCTTAGCGCTCCGCTTAAACATTGTGAAATCTCGAGCCTCTCTCGTTGCAGATGGCAACATGTTAAACATTTGAGATTCATTATACGAGAAAGTACCAGGTGTGTGGGCCGTGCTAAGTTTAAATTCACTGCTGGACCTTAAAGTTCTGCCAGGTACATATTGTTGAAGCAGAAGATGTGCCGGCCAATTAGTAAAATGTACAGCCTTGAAAGCTAGTTTAGCTAGACTGAAATCCCGTCTTTCGGTGATAGGCAGCCAGCCTAGTTTGAGTACTTCTTCTAAACCAGCGTACCTCTTAGTGACAAAACCCGCGGCGGCTAGCTGGACTTTTTGTAAGCGCGCTAAGAGATAATCCTGCGCAGGGTAGGCTACAACATCGTTAAAGTCGATTCTCGACAAGACCAGAGTCTCTGCTAGCTGCTTTCTGACGTGGAAAGGAGCTAGGTTCTTTAGTTTTCCGAGAACAGACAAAGTGGAATAACAGGAACTTATTTTTGTTTTTAATGTCATTGTTCCACTTTAAGTTCTGTTGGACTTCGGAGCCGAGGAGGCGAGTGGACTGTACCCTCTCGAGAGACTGCCCGTCAACGGTGAGTTGGACTTGGCGCTCGACGAGCTTGTGACGATGGGCCATCTGTGCTGTTGAGAAGAGCATGGTTTTGGTTTTCTTGGGATTTAGAGTGAGGTTACATTCACTCGACCAATATGACAGTCGATCAAGAGCGAGCTGCAGGCGTCTTTCACAGTCATTGATGTCACAAGGTTTGGCGTGAGCATAAAACGTGCTGTCATCGGCGTACTGATGGACTTTAACAAGGCTCAGATGCTCTGAGAGATCGTTGACGTATAGATTGAATAATACGGGGCCCAACACTGATCCCTGTGGTACACCGAAACACACGTCCGCCAATCTAGAGCTCTTGTCGTCGATTTGCACAAACTGCTTCGTCCTGTTAAATAGCTGGTGACCCACATCAAAAATGACTTTGAAAAACCAAGATGGTGTAGTTTCCTCAAGACAACTTCATACGCAACGGTGTCAAAAGCCTAGGAGAAGTCGGCTAAGGTTACTTCGCCACGCTTCATTGCTTTAGTAATGTCATCTTTTATTGCAAGGAGACTTTGTTGTGCTGAGACTTTGTTGTGCTGTGACCTTTCCTATATGCACTAACAGTGTCCTTTAAGATGCTGCCAGGACCACTGGAGACGAAGTCACTCATTTGACCAAGCACTAAGCGCTCATAGACTTTTGAGAGGACAGGTAAGATAGAGATGGGACGTAAGTCATTCCTGTCCTTTACATCAGCCTGCTTGGGTATATGGCTTATACGAGCCATTTTCCAGGCGGATGGGAAGTACTCTTGCGAGATACAGGTATTTAAAATGTGGGTCAATGGTGAAGCCAGATGGTCAGCGGCGTGTTTGATAAATTTCACAGGGATCCGATCTGGGCCACATGAACAGTCTGATCTTAATTTCTTGAGTGCTGCTAGAGCTTAAAGACATGAGACAGGCTTCAGCGTGAAAGCCCAAACTGGATCTTCCGGTAGAGACTGGATAAGATCCGAGATGTTATTAGCAGAGGTGGGCGTGGCACCAGTAACACGCTCAGCAGTAGAGGCAAAATGTGTGTCAAGTTCATCAGGGTCAAACCTGAGAGGCTGAGGGTTTGGGTGGAGTATCCGGTGAATCACCCTCCACACCTCTTTGGCTTTGACTGACGACAGTTCTTTGTAATAGAAATTACGCTTTGCTTTGCCAATCATAGCCTTGAGCTGGTTACGTTTCTCCCTGAAAGAGTTCCAAATTGAATCACTCTTATCTCTGCGTGCCTCAGTGCGCATGTTACGACAATCCTGTTGGAGCTTTTGGATGTCAAGTTCCTTCAACCAGGGCGCGGGTGTCGCGTCACCTTGGTGCGCTTGAGCGGAGCATGACGATCAATGCATTCGCGCAATAAAGTATTAATCATTTCGAGCTGCATCTCGGGATCGCTAGTGGAATAAACGATACTAAGAGGAAGCTGTTCAATATTGTTTGTGAAAGCATGTTCATCGCGTATGTACTTGCGCTCATCGCGTATGTACTTGTATCTGGGGGTAAAACGCGTAACGCGAATATTCATGCACACGTAGGGTGCGTAATGGTCACCTATTTGCGGACACGGGAGGACGTCACAGTAAGACACTTGTTTAGGCAAGTTCGTAATCATATGGTCGATTAGTGTCTCAAAGTGTAGAGTAGTGCGTGTTGCCTTGGTAACAAGCTGCGTTAAATTCAAGGATTCCAGCACGTCCATATACTTGGGCACATAGCATTCCGATAGGCGGAAGAGGTCCACATTAACGTCTCCAGTGACTAACAGCACCCCAGCCAGGAGATGGACAGATCGGATAAGAGTGACTCGAAGGTGTCTAACCAGTCAGAGTATGTCATAATAGCTCCAGACCTGTAGACTACACCCAACAGCAAATTACTGTGCCTGTTGCGTCCCTTGATTTCCAGCCAGAGATGTTCCAGTGCAGGATATCGCCTTTCTATATCAGTTCTCCTTTTGAATTCAATTGACTCCTTGACATATACACCAACACCGCCGCCTTTTTTTTGTCCCTGTTGTTGAAGGCATGAACATACCCAGGTATAGTTACATGCTGTAGAAGAAGTTTATTTTCCTTTAACCAGGTTTCGCTCATAGTGATAATGTCAAAGGAATAGCGGTTGACCATGTGGAGGAGGCTGTCAAAAGTGGAGGTCATGCATTGGGTATTTATATGCATGATCTTGAGTTGATGTTCTCTCTCCTTAAGAGCACGTAAGTAAGAATCGTCATCCACAGGGTTTCCATCAGATAGTCCGGATGTATTTAAAGACCGCTGTCCAAAGAACGGCATTTCAGATAGCAAAACAATTAGAGCAAGTCCAGCTGCGTGGAGAATCGGAGCGAAATGTTTTAATGTTGAGGCCAGAGATTGACGCGCACCGTGCGTGAGTTGTGTCTTTGCACGTCGCGCAAACATACCGCTTCTGATTGCATTTGACTGCTTTATCGCAAGCATACCGCTTTTGATTGCATTGATTGCTTTATCGCAAACATACCGCTTCTGATTGCATTTGACTGCTTTATCGCAAACATACTGCTTCTGATTGCATTTGACTGCTTTATCGCAAACAGGGCATACAGGCGCTGGAGCTCGACGAGACGCTTTGTTCTTGGAGGTGGCGCAATCCTTTTTGGCGCTCCCATTGTTGGAAGGGCCGGGATTCAGTTTGAAGATTAAATCTCCTACGAGGAGACAATGGAAAGTAGCGGTACTGTTAGTATACTACGCGCACGGGCGTTTGGCGCGTTTAATCCTGATACTTAATTCCATGCTCACCCGATGATCAACAAGTGAATCCATGTGAAGCATACCAGCGATTCGGCGGGTACCCTGTGGCAGATGATGGGACAAATGAAGACGGAAATCCTGTGGTGCCAAAGGAGATAGCCAACAAATGATACTGCCACAGTCTACATGAGTAACATTATTCACCGTAGGATTGTAAGAGGCTGCTTGGGTCTTGTATAACCGTATACTTTCGCAGAATAGGCTCAAAGTTGTCCTGGCTCGTTGTCGAGTTGAATAATTCGCTTCGCTGGTTTCGGCTTGGTGTCCATTGTCTTGAGGCGTTGATGGCGATAACCTCCTTTGTTCTCTTATGCAAATCCAGGCGAATGGATCACAAAAACCATCTCGAGAGCTGGTCAGAATATCCCATTTTGCGTAGTTATTTTGAGATGTAATCCAGTCAGAAGAGACCAATTTCCTGTAGACATCCTAGGACATCCTAGGACAATTCCCCGTTATAGTCCCCCGCGATATCATTTTGGGCGCGCCTACTGACACTTGACGAATACATAATACAGAATAGCAAAGCTCGTTGAACTGGGAAATGGAAACTAAAGCACTTTTGTTTCAAAAAGGTTATGGCTACTGTTGGGAGTCCCAAAGCGAGGCTATCTTAGACACTAAATCAATAAAAAAACAAATAAAAAATTCAAACATAGGTTAAAAGATGTCGAAATACAAGATTTATTAAATATCAAGCCTTTTCGACGATAATTCTAGACCAATTGGGGGGAACAAACTAAGAACATTCAGATAATTCAAATCAGAATATAAACTAGAGGAATATTTACTAAAAATATCGAATATCGTAGGGCACTAACAAAACTAAGAACAAGCGATCACAGTCTATAAATTGAAAGAGGTCGCTACAATAAAATCTAAATAACACCAAAATCAAGGGTTTGCCCGCGCTTTCAGACTATGGAGAACGAAGAACACTTTCTAGTCAAATGCTCAATTTACAAAGAAATACTCTTTCCCAACAACTAAATAGACATTTCCAAAACTTTGTAGATTTAATAGTTTCAAAAAAACACCCCAGCATTGTAGCGAAATACATTTATGACTGCTTTTTAATTAGGCAACCCCACTTATAAATGTTAGAGAATAATGGCCTATGTACTTATTTGTTCACGGCACTCTAATAAAATCTGTCCATGTCTGTCTATGTTTATGTCTATGTCTTAATTAATGGTAGCACCAGTCATGGGGGGGTGTATGATATTTTCATGAGGGGGCGTATGACAATGAACCGCAGGAGATATGAAAAGACTTACCTCTTTTCCCTATACGTGGAGCTGCCTTGAAGTGTGCATAAAAAATGTCTGTCATTCTTTTCCTCATAACAGCTGTTGAAAAAAGAAGGAACCCTTGAACACACATTCACGCGTGTGAGAAGGGGGGAAGCCTCCCACACACACTTACCATCGTCCTTGTACATGGCGTCCCTTCCCATCCCACTCCCCTCCTACACGCTTATCATTTGCACTTGTACATGGCGTCCCTTCCCCCCCCCCCCACACACACTTATCATTTGCACTTTTACATGGCGTCCCTCCCCCCCCACACACACACACTTATCATTTGCACTCGTACATGGCGTCCCTCCCCCCACCCCACCCCACACACACACTTATCATTTGCACTTGTACATGGCCTCCCCCCCTACACAAACTCTTATCATTTGCACTTGTACATGGCGTCCCTCCGCCCCCCCCCCCCCCACACACACATTTATCATTTGCACTTTTACATGGCGTCCCTCCCCCCCCCCACACACACACTTATCATTTGCACTTGTACATGGGATCCCTCCCCCCCCCCACACACACACACACTTATCATTTGCACTTGTACATGGCGTCCCTCCTCCTACACACACACCATTACATACATGGCGTCCCCTCCCTTCCCCCCAGCACACACACTTATCCTTTGCACTTGTACATGGCGTCCCTTCCCCCCTACACACACACTTATCATTTGCACTTGTACATGGCGTCCACTCCCTTTTCCCGCAACACACACACTTATCATTTGCACTTGTACATGGCGTCCACTCCCTTTTCCCGCAACACACACACTTATCATTTGCACTTGTACATGGCGTCCCTCCCCCCACAGACACACTCACCATTTGCACTTGTACATGGCGTCCCCTCCCCCAACACACACACATTTACCATTGCACTTGTACATGGCGTCCCCTCCCCTCCCCCCAACACACACACATTTACCATTGCACTTGTACATGGCGTCCCCTCCCCCAACACACACACATTTACCATTGCACTTGTACATGGCGTCCCCTCCCCTCCCCCCAACACACACACATTTACCATTGCACTTGTACATGGCGTCCTCTCCCCTACCCCCAACACACACACATTTACCATTGCACTTGTACATGGCGTTCTGTCCCCTCCCCCAACACACACACATTTACCATTGCACTTGTACATGGCGTCCCCTCCCCCAACACACACACATTTACCATTGCACTTGTACATGGCGTTCTCTCCCCTCCCCCAACACACACACATTTACCATTGCACTTGTACATGGCGTCCCCTCCCCCAACACACACACATTTACCATTGCACTTGTACATGGCGTCCTCTCCCCTCCCCCCAACACACACACATTTACCATTGCACTTGTACATGGCGTCCCCTCCCCTCCCCCCAACACACACACATTTACCATTGCACTTGTATATGGCGTCCCCTCCCCCAACACACACACATTTACCATTGCACTTGTACATGGCGTCCTCTCCCCTCCCCCCAACACACACACACTCACCATTTGCACTTGTACATGGCGTCCCCTCCCCTCCCCCCAACACACACACATTTACCATTGCACTTGTACATGGCGTCCCCTCCCCCAACACACACACATTTACCATTGCACTTGTACATGGCGTCCTCTCCCCTCCCCCCAACACACACACATTTACCATTGCACTTGTACATGGCGTTCTGTCCCCTCCCCCAACACACACACATTTACCATTGCACTTGTACATGGCATCCCCTCCCCTCCCCCCAACACACACACATTTACCATTGCACTTGTACATGGCGTTCTCTCCCCTCCCCCAACACACACATTTACCATTGCACTTGTACATGGCGTCCCCTCCCCCAACACACACACATTTACCATTGCACTTGTACATGGCGTTCTCTCCCCTCCCCCAACACACACACACATTTACCATTGCACTTGTACATGGCGTCCCCTCCCCCAACACACACACATTTACCATTGCACTTGTACATGGCGTTCTCTCCCCTCCCCTCAACACACACACATTTACCATTGCACTTGTACATGGCATCCCCTCCCCTCCCCCCAACACACACACATTTACCATTTCACTTGTACATGGCGTCCCCTCCCTCCAACACACACACATTTACCATTGCACTTGTACATGGCGTCCTCTCCCCTCCCCCAACACACACACATTTACCATTGCACTTGTACATGGCGTCCTCTCCCCTCCCTCAACACACACACATTTACCATTGCACTTGTACATGGCGTCCTCTCCCCTCCCCCCAACACACACACATTTACCATTGCACTTGTACATGGCGTCCTCTCCCCTCCCCCAACACACACACATTTACCATTGCACTTGTACATGGCGTCCTCTCCCCTCCCCCCAACACACACACATTTACCATTGCACTTGTACATGGCGTCCCCTCCCCCAACACACACACATTTACCATTGCACTTGTACATGGCATCCCCTCCCCCCAACACACACACACATTTACCATTGCACTTGTACATGGCGTCCTCTCCCCTCCCCCCAACACACACACATTTACCATTTCACTTGTACATGGCGTCCCCTCCCCTCCCCCCAACACACACACATTTACCATTGCACTTGTACATGGCGTTCGTCTGCATGGCGTCATCTGCACTAAGAGCTATATACGGGGTCTTGCCCTGCATATCGGCGATGGCTTTGATGGTCGGTCTTCCATTCTTTGAGAAGGCTGTGAACGGGTAGTGCATGATGGAAGCAAAGTCGTACTGGCTTCCGTAGTCCGTGACCTCCGTGCCCCATTTTCGCTTTTCAAATGCGTCATGGAATTCTGGATACAAATATAAAGGATTAAGTAGTCTGTTGCGCATCCATTGAGCTTTAAAACTCTATTCCTTTCTCAATACATCTGACGTATATCCAAGAAAACCACATAGATTCTAAGGAATTCTTTAGGCTAGCTACCGTTTCTTCCCTAATGGGGCATTCTTGATTGAACCGTGGTCCACAAAAACACAGGAACTAGATCACTGAAAGCCACAATTTTACAATACAGCTTGAAGTACGCCATATGTTTCTTACTTTCTCAGTAGATAAAAATCACTCGATTCACTATCTCTAGACTATTTTCATTGCCTCGTCTCAAGTCTTTACTATCCCTTCCTATCTTTTCGAAATCTCTTTCCCCACTTCTGACTAGCTCCAAGGAACTTCAGCTGTTTTACTCATAACTCAACACCCTCAGGCGCTGAGCCCCCGGTCATTTTGTTTTCCTCAGAGTTTGTGCCAAGCCCCTGATAAGGGAAATTTAGCCATACCGTCCATGACGTTCTCCCAGAGGACCAGGATATAGTTATCTCTATCCGGTCGATTATGCTCGTGCCAGAAGCCCACAGAATGACCAATCTCGTGAGACATCACGTACTGGAAGTCGCAGTTGTCGCCAATGGAGATCTGACTCGTGTAGTTAGCCGTGTGACCCAAGTGACCCCAACATCTGCAAATATCCAATGACTATACCATTAGGGGGAGGGATAAAAAAATATGGCGGGGGACGCTGTAAGAAATAGCTTTTTACAACAATTAAAGGTAAAGCGTTCAAGAGAAATGTTCTTATCTTCGTTCTTATCTCAAGTTTCTCGTGTTTAAGGTGTTAATTCAGGTGTATCGGTGCACAAGTAGCTGTTCCCTTTCGCCGTGCAAACCCTAACCTAAACAGTTTCCATATCTATCCACAGGGTGGATTTTATTCTGAATAAGTGAATCATAATCGAGTCATGCCTTCTTCAAAGGGGCCGTATGACGAAAATTCACATCAATATTACGCCTTCTTGCTACATTTATTAGAAAGAGCATCGTTCGATTTACTCTTGGTGAAAAAATTAGCTCAAAACTCCAACAGAAATTTATTAAAAAGTGACAATAAAGCCCGTATAAAACGTTCGAAAATCGGCCGCCATTGCTTGAGCTAGAAAGCGTATCCACGTCATGTGACGTCAGTTGTCCCCCAAAAGATGATCGAAATCTGTTGAATCGTTCGATAAAAAACATGGCGTCCTCCGAAAATTCCTGCGTTGAGAGCGACGAGGGCGCTTCAAGAGGTTATCAGACCGATGTTAGTGACGAAGAGGGAGCGGAGGAGCCTCCAGAGGATTCGAGGCTGAACCCAAAAAATCTGGATCCTCTGGCAGACGAAGAGAAAGCTGCTTAGCTATCGAAGGCATGGCGTTTATGTTTTGAACGAATCAATCCATAGTTTGGTTCATAAGTTGGGCTCTACCTCCCTCCAGAAAGTCGAGCAAATTTTCTAACTTACCCCTGTCCCCTAAAGAATGACAGATAAGCAGTCTCTGTTGTTCGCTTGACAAATCGGATACAGGTCTTGCTCTCCCACTCCGCCATGGCTTGCTTCGTGAATTTAATTGCGCTTTCCATGTTTGCTTGACGAGAAAATTTATCGCAATCAGTATTAAGTTAACTTTCAAGAATAAGCACCGTACTCTATCATCTACTAAACAACCTCTTTATCAGGGCGTAACAGGACAGCAGCTAGCAGGGATGTTAGAGCCCTTTCCCGGGGGGGGGGGGGGGGGGGGGCTTCGAGGACACAGACGAGGGATAGAGAAGAGATAGCACAATAGGTGTGGCCGAATGAATTTTTGAATTTTTAACCCTAAGAGCTAGCGTTAAAACTGAATTTTATTGCGATCTTAAGATACTGACGGATCCTGTATTGTTATGTTACCGACAATATAGTCGGAAGTATCAACCGTTCGGTTGACTTGTGGTTTATTGTAAAATACCTTTCGAGCGATTAGGCCACCATTTAGCTGAAACAGATAGCAAAATCGAAAAAATCCTCCTTCCCGGGCGTGAAAACCACTAAAAGATGGCAGAATCGTAAGAATCCTAAAACACCCCCTAAGAGATAGCATTTGCAGGTAAGAATTTTATACCCTAAAAGATATGTCGAGCAGCCCCGACTACTTTTCTGGAGAGTCCCCCCCCCCCCCCCCCCCCCCCCGGGATCCCTATGCGAGTTGGCTTGATCTTAAGAGATAATCAACGCTATAATCTAGTGCGTTAGAGCTATGAAATAGAGCAATGCTTGTTCCTTTTAGCCCTAGCCCACAAGCTTGTGCGAAAGGCGTGTGGGACTTTAAGAGCGGCTGCTAAGCAGACAAACCTAGTCCTAGCCTTAACACTTCTCTCAACACACACTTTCGTGACGCACATTGGCTGGTAGATAAGCATTCTTGCTTATTACCTATGGAGCAGTCAAACTCGTAAGGAATCACCGCATTGGGCCAGCGAGTCTTGTCTTGGCTACTGGCCGCGCGACCCGTGCTCGGACCATATGGATTATCGTATCTCTCAATGTTGGCCCTCTGCATCGGTGTTAGCTTGATGTCGCCATGGTAGAGGTGGGGCGCGGACTCAGGGCTATGGTTGAGCTCTAGGAAACGATGATGATTTCATAAAGAGTGGATATCTAGGGAAATCGTTCATCGGAGAAACCACTTACTATAGGTTATTTGCAAAAAGGGGTATTGCAATCAATAATAATCAAAATATGACAGAGTCGACAACCAGTTTTTGGAGAATCTTATTCATACTCTGGTTAGCGAACACGATATGGGTACTTTGAACGATTCGTCAGTGAAAAGCAGATATATTTCTATTTTGGAGGGTTTGGCTATTGGATGTTTATAATATAAAAGGACTGTGTGATAAAGTAAACAAATGAAAACAGAAGGATTAAGTCAATATGATAAATCAATCAAAATGCCCAAATAGTCATGTTCGTTATAACCAGAGTATTGAATATTGTTCACCCAATAACACGACTATTTTGGTACGCTAGTCATGATAAGATGCAGCTTAAATAAATACGCAGACCAGTCGGGTGGATCTGAAATAAGGTTGAGTTTTGAATCATACCTGGACGTTGGCCCGGCGTTCCTCCTTCCTGGGCATCTGCCAAGGACGTCAGAAACAGGAAAACGAGCAAGAACATCGTGCCTTCGTAGCGTTTAATCTTTAAGTACAAAATGCATCCATTCGAAATACCCATCGCGAGCAACAAAAGATCCGATATCACTGCATAAAATTACGAGGCACGGATACCTTAAAAAAGGGGTACTGCAGAAAAACGATAACCACTTCTTTAGATTTCACCCATTTAAAGGTTTAAACCCCCCCTCTCCCCCAAGCCATTCCTCTTCTGCGTACTCTAAAACTACGACGTAGTAAACTACGGCATTGTAAACTCGCCTATTATTTATAGACGGTTGTAGAGATAAGTTCTTCGCTTTATTTCTGCATTCTGCTGGGTATAAAGTTAATAGGTATTGTCATTGAATTAGTACAATCTGGGTGGCGAAAGTTACGGAGCTTTGCTTTTCGCAACCCGTTGAGCTACTTGGTATTTTTTCCTCTGGTATCTCGTTTGCTTGTTCAAAATTTCAATTTCAATATTTTGACTTGCTTTTTACTATATTTAATTCCTACCCTCAAGTAACAAATGGTAGTTCGTTACTGTACCTTCTCGTGATCAGCCCGTCCGTCGTGGTCCTACATAGGGGCGGGACAGACGCCCAAGATCATCTTACACAAAGTATCACCCTACTCAGTGGGCCGGCTGCAATATTTGCTTGTCGCTATAGAGTCCAGCACAATAAAACGGTATTCAAAACACAAGTCATTTTGTACGTTTGTCACTCTGAGGTAGTTTTGGGTTACCCCTTTGCCACAACGCTTCTTGTACATATCCCATTTCCCTCAAAGTTATCCGCCCCAAAAACTTTGGGATATCTCGATATAGTAGAATGGGCGGAAATGTATTGTAAACTTAAAAAAAAACCTACAAAGCCGAATTCGCTCACTAGAAAGTGTACAATTACGAAGGAGAATGAATACAGAGTCTGAAAGCGATAAGGTGTCCGTAAATCGAAAGCAATCCAAAAAGTTTCTTAGCGGAGAGCTGAGTTTTTAGCACTTGCAGATTTGTCAAAATCTATTGTTATAATCTATCTGTTATTATTGTAACTCTCCAGGGAGTCCAGCTTTCAACATTAATAAATTAGGATTATTTTAATATCTTAAAAGATATTATGCCTCATTGATTTGTATTGTTTTGGTCGGTCTACAAGGCACGCACGCGGGATGTGGCAGTCGAGGGACGCTGTGGTCTTTCTAAGGCACCACGTCACCTCAACACAATTCACCATTGCAAGCACTTGGGACATTGTTTGTACCCCAAGGAATAAAACGAGCATATGTGACATTTTTGCGAAAGACCCATCCCCTGGCCATTCCCCCTGTTTGCTAAGGTTTGGTCGACTCTATTCACTTTCCCCTATTTCCAAACGCTCCCACTTCGCAAAACTTATGGAAGTAGCTGTATTGTATTAGCTGCTTTGCACTTTCTAGGACAATCGGACAAATTGGCCGAGGCGCTTATTCATGTAAACAGTGATTATGAATCGCGTTGATTAAGGCCATATATAAAATATTGTCGTTTATTCGCCGCACGCGTCAAGAGTTTTTGCCGCATGCAACTTTTTTTATTTATTTTAGGTCTTTCTCTGTAAAACCTCAGAATCATGCGTTGCGTAATCCGATAACAATAAAAGGGCAAAAGAAAGACATCAAACCACGTCATACATAGAAAGATGTCCTCGAAAACCATTTCACGGAACTTAAAATTTCATGACAGAAGCGCAGTATGGCCGAGTAAGTACGAAGACTTCTTTCTCTTATTTCAAAGACGCGCTCTCACAGAGTAAGCACCTCGATCGTTAGGAAGTTAGAGTCATCATTATCATAATAAAAAGTCTCATAAATTCATAAAGGAAAAAAATATATAGGAAATTAGGTGAAATATATTCAAATCACATAAAGTTTTCCGATTAATTCGATTTTGCGGTTGTTCTAGAACTGGTTGGAATCCAGTACCCTGGTTACCAGAGCCTCCAGATTTCTATCGTCCAGTGAAGATCAGCCAAAATGCCGCGACGAGCGTCTTTGGACGAGAGGAGGCTCTAGAACCCAAGGTACCAGTAAGAAAAAAAAAAGAAAAAACTTTCCAGGTTATGAGAACATGACTTTATAAAATAAAAATATGTAGTATAATTATAATTTCTTTTTTCCGATTTATCTTGGATTTTTTTATTGTTTCGGGTTCGAGTCCATCACTATCTGTCAAAGCATATTTGGAAGTCCCCTGCCGTCCCGTAATGGATATTTTAGTGCCCCGTACTGAAATTCCACCGGTTTGTAAATACCATTGTTTCACACCTACTTGTGTGTGTCTTTTACCTTTAAAATATCCGGAATATGAAAAAAAAAACACAGGTTAACTACCACTAATTTACATTCCTCTTCGTTGCTTTGGTGAAAAATATCCGGATTCCGAAAAATAAAGGGATTCTTGAGTTGAATTCTTGAGTGTTCGCAACAATGCCAAGGGCAACTCTGACCATACAGAGGCCATATAAAGGTCTGAATACTGCAATCACATGAAGTCTGATGCTGAGGAGCAGTGTGATTAATAGTGTGCTTCAGGCTGACACGCGAATGACATCTCACTACAAGGACATCTTTTGTGAAAAAACACCGGCAGCCGGCAGTTTAACGACCATTTACATGTAAGGCTACCTTGGTTGAAGAACAACAAAAACGGATTTTGTAATCCCAGCGGGGTTGATATTTTATTTCTTTGTTTGGTTTGCGGCTCGATGATTATTATTATTATTGTGACGTCACGCGGGAACCACTTGACAGCTGGAGAAGCCACTTGGTGCGGGGCGCATCGAGCATGGAGTCGAGCCATAATATTGACCATAGTTATCGCTTGTGTAAACTCACAAATACCGCTTTGCCGGGATTCTCAACGACATTATAGTACTCATAGATGATCAGAACTCACGCTATAAATAATTCAATTATCTATTTTTTTTTTGGAAAACACATTATAATATAAGTGAAAAACATGCCACGGCAGATCTGGGTTGGATTTTATACAACACTTGATATTAACTTTTTAATTTCACACCTTTACATACAAATTTCACCAGTAGCTTTGGTACAATAGGTGATACCAAGTCAGACCGTTTCTCTTGTAAACAAAAAGTCTCGATTTATATGATTATGTATCAGTGTATTATATTAGACGCTTACTGCAGAGTTAAAAAGAGGCCCTGGTTTGGTTTGAAGAGATAAAAAACTGAAATTGCCAATATATATTTGACAATCATAGGCTTATAATGATAGCCTACGATAATTCCAGCGGTTGGAATGATCTGTTACATGGAAAATGCGTGATGTGTTTTTAATCAAAGATAATAATTATAATGGTCCCTCTTGATCTATTCGAGTCCCTCTACCACCACAGGCTTAAACACAAGCAAGAGATAATTACTTCGCTATAATTAAGTTATAAAACGTTAGTCAAACTTTAGCGTAACTCGTATTGAATTCCTACTGAGGTACACCCGTCAAGAATGCTTTAATTTTAAAACCCCTTTCCTTGCAAAGCGACTAGTAATAGTATGACTAGAAGTGCTGCTGAGAAGGCTACCGATGTATTAAGAAGTGAGATGGATAAAGAAGAAATGGGTTTTATACGTCTGGTTTCTCAGACCAGCCTTGCATCAAGTAAACTCTTCCTTTGATTTGCTTTCTTTGTCAGTGCGGTAGATGGATTTCACTCTATCGTTTCACTCTAAGTAAAGATTGACGGAGGGAAGATGGTATCGAGGCAGTAGTTCCGTTGCGAAGTGATTTGATCATCTCACCACTAAACCACATTTTTTCAATTAACATCCTTTAGTTTTACGCGCCCCCAGAATCGATGAAGTTGGAACCTATTCATGTATATGAACAGGCCGTGCTTTCATGGGGAGAGGGAAGGGGACTGAATTTACAATAGAGCCGTGGTGTATGGGATCAAAGTGTCGCATCAGTTATGAATTTCAAGTCTTACGTAGACAGATCATAAAGTGAATACATAACCATGTCCTCGTTCGCGCTTGGTTCCGGTTCGATTCTTTCTTTCACTGCTCAATAGAAATTCCATCAATAATGGTTACTCCTTCTTTTGTAGAGAAAACCTAAAAGAATATAAGTCTAACAGCCTCTCACCACGAGAGAGCCACTTACTGGGTAGATAATCTGCCAAAGAGCCCACCTGATTGGCGGAGCAGGCAAATTCTTCTCACATTTATCAATTGTGTCGTCGGTGATATGTCGGTCATTAAATCGCTGACGGACTGGTGACAAGCAGCGACCAGTTGGCCTTCAGTGCCGAGCGACCAAGCAAAGTCAACTCTTAACTTGGAGCTTGAATTATTGCTAGAAAAAGAGCGGGATCGAACTACTGTCTGCCTCAGGAGAAACATCTTGTCCTCTTCTTCTTGTAGGTATAAATTTTTGGCGTTAAGAGGAGTCTCAGATTCAACTGGCGCTTGGTGAATCTTACAAGCCACTCTCCTTTGGTCTGGAGATCCGCCATCTTGTGCCGCCCCTCTAAGTTCAATCCCCTTTGGTCTGTGATTGTAATTAATATACGGCACTGCCTGCTAGCTACAGTATACAGGCTGCTAGCTTAGGTTTGGGATAGATGTAGGTAGAAAAGAAAGCAAGATTTGAATGTTACTCTATTGAAGCTATTCCCTTTTGATATATGACCGTATCGATCCTGATCTTCTTGTGTATCCTATTACCCTAGCACTGATCCTTGAACCACTCCGACCGTCTGTAGTTTGCAGCCAGGGAAAGCTTCTTTCAGATGGCTAGCTCAGCACAGACCAGCAATACCTCTCGAACCCCTGACGGGAATGAAGGGCCTAGCCGTCCGCCACCAAAGCAGAGAGAGTCACGAAAGAGTTCTTCGCGGTTTACGGCTAAAAATCAGTCAACGGCTGCAAAAAGGTAGGCAAGAAATACGACCACTTTAGTCCACATTTATTATTCCCAGCAATCAGCTTTAATTTGGTAAGGTTGATTGTTTGTGAGAGTTGTAAATGACTATCTTGTTTATCAATTTGTTAGACAAGTGTAAGGTAGTGCTTGCTAACCGGTCAAAGACCATGGCTATCACGCCTCCGGTTTACCCTCATTTGCATGTTAAGTTCGAAAGCGTTTCTCCCGCTCATGAGCCACACAAATCCTATTTTAAACTTCCCCAAAACCGTGAACGATCAGTAAGAATTGAACCTGGTGGTTTTAGGCGAGGTTTATCACACAAGGAAGCGATGCGAGCGATCGGAAAATTTCGCATTATTGGCTGCCATTCGTCCACGCTTCATTTCCTCCTCTTCGGATCATTTGCATCAGAGCTTGAACGAGATTGTTTTTATTGAAAGGAACAGAGTTTAAACCGATATGAACCTACAGATGTTTAGAAGTTCATGAATAATTTGTCTATACTCACAGACGTCGTATTAATACGGGATCATTTTATGGTGAGCTCGAAGTACTCACTAAACCGAGAGACACCTTCGCGTTATGTCTCCCGTAGTATGAGATCTCAAAATGTGTATTTACTCATTGTCTTCACAGAATACAGAGAGAGCTAACAGAAATAACGCTAGACCCTCCGCCAAACTGCAGGTAAGATCTTTAGTCAGAATCAGCTTAGCGCTAGTCTGCCGATTCTTATCTGCCCGGCTCATACTTATAGCCTCGGCACAGGTCGCGGCTAGCTATTTGGAACGTCTGCGAAACCATTCCTTGCATTTCTACTATCCGGCTTATATGCCCAGAGGGGGGAGGTAGCATCGAACACTACACGTGCCAAGTCCACGGCTTTGAATGAGATTAAAAACCTAATGATATCTTGGAGTGTTGACCCTCAAGGACTATGAGCTCCTCTTTCCTATCAGGAAAGGTCTTGCTTTTTCTACTTTTTGCTTAAAAGCACGATTTATTGTAACGGAAAAACCTCGAAAACTCATGGTCCAAACAGCGCTGTTTATTTATGTTAATTCACGCTAATTCATCAGTTAATGGTAGCACCTGCCGTACACGTCTTGCCCTTGTGATCGTCAACCACTGCCGAAGGTACGGCTGATTAAAAGATTCCTATATTTTTTTTCCGTACTGTAGCTGGTTACTCATAATTGCAATGTTGAGGGCGTATTGAGATTTCCCTACGGAAACCGTGCAATAATGAAGTTTTAAACGTCTTTCAAGGGGAAAAGCCAGATGTTTTCAATCTTGCGATTAGGGGTTACAAAGCACAGTATAGAATGGAGCGACTAATAGGAGAATTCTGCGATAGTGTGAAATTCAATCGCTTTAGCATGAATAAATCAAAGGTCTTATGCTTTCTCCACACAAAATAGGTTAAAGAGACATCTTTCGTTATGTTTCTTGAAATAAAACAAATATAACTCTCGAAAATGTTTACAGCTTCGTGTTGTCAAACAATCTAGTGCAGACTTGATTTGGTAACTGGGACAACCGCCGGAGATGGAAGGAATTTTTGAATGATGTATTCTTTAGATGTCATTATTCACGTTAAAAAATGCTTTTACAAAACAACGCTATCCGATTAAGTTTTAAAGAGCTTTGGGTCTAAGCAGTACCCTATTTACGAGAAAATATATACAGAATTATCAGGCCGAATTATCAAGCATTCATTACAATAAGCCTTTTTTCAAGAAGTTGATAACCATAATTGAGGAACACGAGGTAAAGTTAAGCAGTGTTTACGCTTGTCAACGGCTCAAATGTCAGAACACAGGGAATTGAACGGAGTTGTCATGTTAAGTTACCCAGACCGTCCCGTCTAAACGTTGAATTTTTGAATTGATTAGCGTCCGGAATGCAAAACATCCGCGGACGTACACCGCAGTTGTTATTAAATCATTGCCTTTAATCTTCATTCAAATGGCTCAATGCCAGATATTATCAGTAACCCTGTAACCAAGTTCCCAGTGTTGTCTAGGTTGGTATTGTTACTGTGAAAACATTTCCGTACTCAAACGGTATTTGAAGAACTAATCTTCCCGAAATTACTAGTACTGTTAACAGCGGTATTAGTAGGGTTGGGAGGGTCGCCCCTAAAGTAGCGAGGTTTGGGCGTCATTCGCCAACAACGATATTCTCCACCTCCCGAGGCTATTGTTTGCTTTTCTATACTTCACGTAAAAAACACGCCCGGATCCCCTTAAAATACCGTTTATGTTCTAGTACCTACCATTGAAAGGTCACAACACAGATTTTTGCTCTTTTTCACAAGGTCTGCAAGCGTGCACATCGTGCTGTTCCTAAGCGACAAGAATTGTCAAGGAGGAATGTTACGACCTGCATTAGGCCATGTCGTGAAAAATTCATGCGATCTTTTTGTGTTTGTGTTTTTTTTCTTAGTGCCGGCCCCAAGGGTGACGACCTGTATGAGTGGTACTCTACCATACTGGGACCCCCCGGATCTGTATACGAGGGGGGTGTTTTCTTCCTGGACATTCACTTTCCTTCAGATTATCCCTTTAAACCACCAAAGGTAGGCCAAGTTATCAGATTATCTGCTTTTTCTGACATTTTCCCCGCACAAGCCTGTGCAGTAGGATATTTTGACAAATAACATTCTCTAGAATATGCCTATAGCCGCCTGGCTTTGACGGATACTTCGTTAAAAAAACAGACGAAAAATCTCCGGCGATGAACAAAGATAAATCACCGAATTAACTGAACATTACTATCACTGTACATGCCATAATATTTTTAAAAGAATAACTTAATTATTTCATTTTATTAATTATATAGCGCAAAATTCATTGTATATCTAATGCGCTATATGTTTCAACCTTATAATTGATTACCTTATGAAATGGTCATTGTTTGAAGCAGGCTAAAGTCTTTTTCCTACCCACAAGAAACGGCCTCAATACAAAAAACGAAACAAAATATCTTTCCTCTATTTGCAGGTCACCTTTCGCACCAGAATTTACCACTGTAATATCAACAGCCAGGTGTGTTTGTGTGATGTGGTTGATTGTATTTCGTGTCATGTGTGGGCCTATTTGTAGTCAATTCGGGTCCAGCGCTCCCTTTCTTCGGCCGCGACAGCCTCACCGCGTAGTCTATTATAGCTTGTGAACAATCGTACCGCTCTTTCCTCACAGGGAATGGTCTGTCTTGACATCCTTAAGGACAGCTGGAGTCCCGCCCTCACCATCTCCAAGGTTCTGCTGTCTATCTGCTCCTTACTGACAGACTGCAATCCAGGTGAGTTTGCCCGCTGGAACATCTAGCTTTCAGAGGGAAGCGTAAGGGTTTGCGTTGATGCGTTTTTTCTTAAAATTAGTGGAGTTTTTTGGTTTTGATAGTTTTTGTTTTGTTTGGTGCACAAGTCAAGCGCACAGTACAAGATAATATAAAGAGCAGACGAAGAATCGTTACTTTTTGCGTGAATACCGCACTTAATGAAGTTTTTCGATAGAGCTCTACTCTATAATTTTCACGGCCTGTAGAGTTCAGGATATAATGGCAGTTTGTTTTCTTGTACTGTACGCTTGGTTAGTGCACTTTCGCGATCACGTGACAGGGTTGTTCAACATGAGAGAGCGCCTATTGTTTATGTCCTTTGAAGTTCACCGGGTTTGGTAACCATTTCTCTCTATTAACTATTAAGTGTTACCTATCCGGGTTTTGTGTGTGTGAAACACTCACCCCTACCTATACCACAAGACTATCGTCATGGAGACAGAACCAGTACAATCATACATTTGTGATTGTGAACTGCATTTCTAGATTGCGTGAAGCGGTTAGTTTTCTGCTGATGGGTGGCCAGACTCATGTGATGCGCTCATGAATAATCGATATCTGCGTGAGAAAATACTTTAAGCCGGCCTCTCAACTCTAGCATAGTGAGCGGAGGTAGAGAAGGAAGAAACATTGTCCCGTTTCTTCATTCTTCGCTTCTTACTCCGCACTTTCTATCCATCCCAGTGATTTAAACACCCGCGCTAGTTGTTGCATCCTAGAATCCCTTTCCTTTACTAGTGACCAGCCCGCTTTACTGTCTCTTCTTAATTCCAGCTGATCCGCTGGTAGGAAGCATTGCAGCTCTCTACGTCCAAAACCGGAGCGAACACGACGCGACCGCCAAGGAATGGACCAAGCGATATGCCACATGACATGGTCATCTTCCTTCGCTCATCGGACTTATAAATCATTACGGGATGATAGGTGGAGGACACTGCTCCCCAGTCTATTCCCGCTGATCCGCCACAGGGCGCCTCGTATCGCCAAGCAGAGTAATTAAGTTGTCTTTTAATTTTCAAAGACTATGATAATGTTTCCTCGCGGAGAAAGAAGTAGATACAAGTAAAGTACACGTAGAAAGTATTCTGTACAGTAACAAGTTTTTTTTTTCGTTCTATGCCCTATGTTCTATGTCCTTTGAGGGACAATTTCAATATATCCAAGATGCATCGCTTTTGTGGTAATTTTCGAACCCCCTAAAAAGCTAAGAAACATTTACATGTACTTGTACATTAAGCGTAATTGAAGAAACTGTTGAAATGGTTTTCAAATGTTTCTAAATGTGGATAGTCAAGGCTTTTTACTCGTGAAAGCAAATGTAATGTAAGGGTGTAAGACGGGTGATTTTGCCCCTGGAAACAGCTTTATATATATATATATATATATATATATTATAAAGTTTTTGTAAATATTCGATTTTTTAAATCTTTGTTGCGTTTATGCTTAGTGAGTTCGCAAAGTTTCTGAAGGGCTAACAAGAGAGAATATATTCTATATATGTATTTACTGTGATAAATGTATTGCATATTCTGATGCATTAAACGAAACTCAATTATTGCTGCTATCCGTTTAGTATGAGTTGTCAGTCCATACGTGAGTTTCGAAAAGCTCCCCGTCCATTCACAACTGGCTATTTGATTTCCTTTCCCCTAAAGTTAAGACTTCTTGCTTTAACTATCCTTTAAAGCATCTCAGAGGGCAGAAACGACCATAGAGGCCATACTAAACCTTGAAAATGTCAAATAACAGCGAGTTTTGTCCAAACAGTTCTTACACCTGCTACATGTGTACAAAATCATGATAATTAGTTTCTTTATTGAAGTCATTGTTAAGGATATCACTACGGTTTTATTTACCGTTTAGATGGTTGATTTTGTATTACTTCCAAAACATCTAGGTACTCTTTAAATGGCTAAAACACATACTACGCAAATTGTAACAAGTCGAGGGGAGTCTATTTCTTGTCTCTCCAAACCCCAGTACGTCGTATCATTATTTGCTTATCTCATCAACCCAAAAGACGGCAGCTGACGTCACAAGCGACATCTGAATCGTCAAGACATAGCGCCAGCGGTCCCTACCACGTTTGGACAAACGTCTCTCATCTGACGGGTAAAGACTGAAGCGCTTGTATCATTCTACTTTAACCATTCCGTGTCTACCAGTATACCTTATCCATACTATTACAACGCAATCAAAACGGCCGGGCCAGTAACCAGGTAATTCCAATTCGACTCTGATAATTATCAGTTTCATCATGGATGCTGGGAGTTTGAGTACAATATCTTGGCTCTGTTCTGCTCTCTTTGAAGACTCGAACTCCCTTGTGTTATGTAGATATAGGTTATTAACTTCGCAAACCTGTAGCCTAGCTTCCATTGCAAGCTTTCAAGGGTAGATTTCTAATTCTGAAGCTGAAATAGAAAAGAGTATAGATGGAGTCAAGTGGAGAAATCTCAAACCCTAGTCACGCATCTATTGCTTCGGCTTTTAAAACTAACCCCTGTTGGGCTACAATAGAATGTATTGCCTTGTGTCCTAAGATCCAAGGATGTCGGAGCCTCAGCCAGGGCAACCGCAGAGCTGTGAAGCCGAGAGTTCGCAGAGAACTCCTAAGAGAGAGCCACGGGGTTCAACCATTGCAAAGAGCCCCAAGACTTTATCTACGGCCGCAAAGAGGTATTCACCGGACTGCTTAAATTTTTAATGGTTTAGCCATAGACCGAGCCGTGAAATATATTAGGTATATTCTAACCGTAGGGGAAGTCTTGGTCGGTATGAGCCAGGGTTCTAAGCACGAGGCTCGAGACCTGGACAAAGATTCGGAAACACGATCCCGTCGATGACAAACTCACGATTGACGGAAGTTCATTTGCATACTTCATTTAAATGGCGTGTTTTACTTTCAAATGATGCGCTCCTTCTACGCTACTCCCGCGAGCAATAATACTATGTTCTGCCGTCATTTTCGAGGAAACTCTACCGTTCACAAGATAGGAATGAGATGCGCCTCAGAAAACCAACCGAAAGATGAGCGTGAAGTTTGAGTGGTCTTTGAAAGAACCTCGCACCATTTCAATTAGGGTTTTTTCCCTTGGGATCTTTTAATCCACAGTTCCGCTTCGTTCGTCGCTAGACTTATATTATAGTTCATGTTAGTATTGGTGTTTTCTGCAGAATACAAAGAGAACTTGCTGGGATAACGTTAGATCCGCCGCCAAATTGCAGGTACTTTTGTTGTCTTGAATACCTATCTCTTCATCACACACACACACAACTGCTATTAACCCAATTCATAATTTATAATAAAATAATTCTTTTTATACCGTCTAGTATTATCGAAACTGAGAAAAAAATAAAACATGCCCCACGCTTATTGCGTTTATCTTGCCTATTGTCCCCCCAAGCCTCTTGAAACATTATCGTTAGGCCGAGCCATTATACCGCAATTGACCCGTGCGGGTCAGACAACATTTGCTAGCATTGTCAATCCCACGTGCGAGACTGCATTTAATCGCGCAAGTCAGTGTTACCTGGTTCGTGTGATTGATTCTACAGTTCACTTCATTTCGTGTTTTGCCTTCACGTTGCGTGTAACAAGATTTGATAGTTTACATCTGCGATGATGTTTAAAATGCAAAGTCAATATGTACATCGTATTTGATATCTGTGTGCGGTTTAGCATACCCAAACAAGTCATCTTCACTCACTTGTTGTTGTTGTTACACAACGGAAGTTTGTGTAACAAACTTTATCGTATTTGTCGTTATTCAAGCTTCACTTTTTGGCATTTGTACGTGATTTACTTTAATAAAAACATATAGCAGGAAACTCGACAGTACAGAAGCTAACTCGTTATGCACTGGGAATATCGTATTCGTAGTTGTTAAATGTTTTGTTTTGTCGTATTTCAAAGGTTTTGTACTGTTATTTCACTCAGAAATCTAGATTCCCAGTGCATAGCGAGTTACCTACTGTACTGTCGAGTTGCCTGCTATACGTTTTTATTAAAGTAAATCACGTATAAGTACCAAAAAGTGAACATTAAACAACGACGAATACGATATTCCAAGTGCATAACGATTTACCTGCTGTACTGTCGAGTTGCCTGCTGTATGTTTTTATTAAAGTCTACATCTACATCTACATCTACATTTATTTAGTCGGTAAAAAATCTTGCGATATCACACCAACCTTAAATAAAAGTATTTACATATAAATAAATAAATAAGGAGATAAGTAAATAAAAATATATACATATATACATGGATAGGTACTAAGTATATATAGAATATATAAAATATTAAATAATGTAAAGAAAATTCAATAATACAATTCAATAATATATAGAAATAAAATTATAAAATTAAAATTCAATTCTTATTATTATTAAGATAGATTTCGAGGTCACGCTTAAAATGTTCGATTGAGCCTAGCTCGACAAGTTCATTAGGTAAAGTGTTCCAATGTCTTATCGTTCGGGGGAAAAAAGAATAAAAATACTTATTCTTTGTAGCTTTTTCTTGATAATATTTAAAATTATGACTATTTCTAGTTCTGAGATCTTGGTGTGGCCGGAGATACATGTTTGTGTCAATGTCAATTTGGCCTCGACTCAATTTGTAAAGGAGGGTAAGTCGTGCCATTGTTCGTCTTAACTCCAAGGTGGACCACTGGAGATCACCTAGCATTTTGGTGACACTTGCAGTAGGGATGTAGTTTCTAAGGCAGAATCGTGCTGCTTTCCTCTGAACTTTCTCGAGGGAGGCGATGTCCTTCTGGAGATGAGGGTCCCAGGCGGCGCTTGCATATTCTAACGTAGGACGAACTATTGCTGTGTAAGCGGTAACTTTTACTCTTTGGGGGCAGTTCCAGAAGTTCCTTTTTATCATGCCCATGACTTTACTTGCTTTTCCTGAAGTTGATTTAACATGTTTTGACCACTTTAAGTCATCATTTAGGATGACACCTAGATACGTAATAGATTGGACCTGCTCTAAGTGTACCCCGCAGAAAACATATGACCTCTGTGGTGGGATCTTCTTATTGGATATGCAGATGGACTTACACTTGGAAGGATTAAATACCATTTGCCATTTGCTTTGCCACATTTCTAATCTCTTTAAATCTTCCTGAAGCTGGTCACCATCTTCTTCGTTTACAATCACACCGTATAACAGGGCGTCGTCAGCGAAGAGTCTTATTGAAGACTTCAAATTGTCAGGCAGATCGTTCACATACAATAAGAATAACAAGGGTCCTAACACTGTCCCCTGAGGGACCCCGGATGTTACTAGTGAGGGGCAGGATCGTTTACCATCGCAGACAACAGTCTGGGTACGGTTCCTAAGGAACGACATAAACCAATACAGCAAGGGACCATGAATGCCATAGTATTGTAATTTCTTGATAAGACGCTCGTGGGGAACTTTATCAAATGCTTTGCTAAAATCTAGCACTGCCGCATGGATAGACTTATTTTCTTGAATGGCCTTGGCCATGTCATGGATTGTCAGAATTAGCTGGGTTACTGTTGATCGTTTAGCTCTAAAGCCATGCTGTACATCAGTGAGAATTCCGTAATGCTGTAAATGCTTCATCACATGACTGTGGATAATATGCTCTAGAACTTTTGATGCAATGCAAGTAAATCACGTACTCTAGACTTTTTCCCACGGTCACGTGATTGACGTAATATTTTAAAAGTTCATAATTGTAAAATCCCATGTGCTATTTGTGATATTTCGAATGTTTTGTACTGTTATTTCACTCAGAAGACTAGATGTCGAAATTTTTCCCACGGTCACGTGATTGATGACGTCATATTTTTAAAGTTCATAATTGTAAAATCCCATGTACTATTTGTCATATTTCGAAAGTTTCGCAATGTTTTCTCAATAGGAACTCGAAAAAATGTTTTTTCCCACGGTCACGTGATTGATGACGTCATGAGAATAACTAATACGGCGTTGTCTTCGTTATTACATTTGTACACTTATGTTAAAGTTTGATGATTATCGGTGAAAATGGGACGTAGATATTGCGACAATTGTGATGCAACGACTTGCCTGCTGGAACATTCAACGTCACACAGTCACGTGATTAATAATATTTGATATCATACATGCATGAATATGTTTTTTGTACTTTTTGTACAATCGTGTCAAAATTTCGTGACAATCGGCCAAATACCTGCCGAGATATTACACAAATCATCACATTTGAGTTGCCTGCTAACTTCACCGAGTTGCCTGCTGAGTTGCCTGCCAGCTTTACGATGGTCTTTATTCCTTACTTAAAAAAACAATTTCTAGACAAATGTATCTATAATTTAAATATATTGATCCTCATTAAAAGCTTGCATTTTCGAATAACTAATGAATGACATGTGTCTTATGTCTAGTGCCGGCCCCAAGGGTGACAAACTGTATGAGTGGTACTCTACCATACTGGGACCTCCCGGATCTGTATACGAGGGGGGTGTTTTCTTCCTGGACATTCACTTTCCCACAGATTACCCCTTTAAACCACCAAAGGTAGGCCAAGTTATCAGGTTATCCTTTTAAACCACCAAAGGTAGGCCAAGTTATCAGATTATCACTTTAAACCACCAGAGGTAGGTCAAGTTATCAGATTATCCCTTTAAACCACTAAAGGTGGGCCAAGTTATCAGATTATCCCTTTAAACCACTGAAGGTAGGCCAAGTTATCAGATTATCCCTTTAAACCACCAAATGTAGGCAAGTTATCAGATTACCACCAAAGGTAGGCCAAATTATCAGATTATCCCTTTAAACCACTGAAGGTAGGCCAAGTTATCAGATTATCCCTTTAAATCACTGAAGGTAGGCCAAGTCATCAGATTATCCCTTTAAACCACCAAAGGTAGGCCAAGTTATCAGATTATCCCTTTAAACCACCAAAGGTAGGCCAAGCTATCAGATTATCCCTTTACACCACCGAAAGTAGGCCAAGTTATCAGATTATCCCTTTAAACCACCAAAGGTAGGTCAAATTATCAGATTATCCCTTTAAACCACTAAAGGTAGGCCAAGTTATCAGATTATCCCTTTAAATCACTGAAGGTAGGCCAAGTTATCAGATTATCCCTTTAAATCACTGAAGGTAGGCCAAGTTATCAGATTATCCCTTTAAACCACTGAAGGTAGGCCAAATTATCAGATTATCCCTTTAAACCACTGAAGGTAGGCCAAGTAATCAGATTATCCCTTTAAACCACCAAAGGTAGGCCAAGTTATCAGATTATCCCTTAAAACTTCCAAAGGCAGGCCAAGTTATCAGATAATCCCTTTAAACCACCAAAGGTAGGTCAAGTTATCAGATTATCCCTTTAAACCACCAAAGGTAGACCAAGTTATCAGATTATCTCTTTAAATCACTGAAGGTAGGCCAAGTTATCAGATTATTCCTTTAAATCACTGAAGGTAGACCAAGTTATCAGATTATCCCTTTAAACCACCAAAGGTAGGCCAAGTTATCAGATTATCCCTTTAAACCACCAAAGGTAGGTCAAGTTATCAGATTATCCCTTTAAACCACCAAAGGTAGGTCAAGTTATCAGATTATCCCTTTAAACCACCAAAGGTAGGTCAAGTTATCAGATTATCCCTTTAAATCACTGAAGGTAGGCCAAGTTATCAGATTATCACTTTAAACCACCAAAGGTAGGCCAAGTTATCAGATTATCACTTTAAACCACCAAAGGTAGGCCAAGTTATCAGATTATCACTTTAAACCACCAAAGGTAGGCCAAGTTATCAGATTATCCCTTTAAACCACCAAAGGTAGGCCAAGTTATCAGATTATCCCTTTAAACCACCAAAGGTAGGCCAAGTTATCAGATTATCCCTTTAAACCACCAAAGGTAGGCCAAGTTATCAGATTATCCCTTAAACCACCAAAGGTAGGCCAAGTTATCAGATTATCACTTTAAACCACCAAAGGTAGGCCAAGTTATCAGATTATCCCTTTAAACCACCAAAGGTAGGCCAAGTTACCAGATTATCCCTTTAAACCACCAAAGGTAGGCCAAGTTATCAGATTATCCCTTAAAACTTCCAAAGGCAGGCCAAGTTATCAGATAATCTCTTTAAACCACCAAAGGTAGGCCAAGTTATCAGATTATCCCTTTAAACCACCAAAGGTAGGCCAAGTTATCAGATTATCCCTTTAAACCACCAAAGGTAGGCCAAGCTATCAGATTATCCCTTTACACCACCGAAAGTAGGCCAAGTTATCAGATTATCCCTTTAAACCACCAAAGGTAGGTCAAATTATCAGATCCCTTTAAACCACCAAAGGTAGGCCAAAATATCAGATTATCCCTTTAAATCACTGAAGGTAGGCCAAGTTATCAGATTATCCCTTTAAACCACTGAAGGTAGGCCAAGTTATCAGATTATTCCTTTTAACCACCAAAGGTAGGCCAAGTTATCAGATTATCACTTTAAACCACCAAAGGTAGGCCAAGTTATCAGATTATCACTTTAAACCACCAAAGGTAGGCCAAGTTATCAGATTATCCCTTTAAACCACCAAAGGAAGGCCAAATTATCAGATTATCCCTTTAAACCACTGAAGGTAGGCCAAGTTATCTGATTATCCCTTTAAACCACCAAAGGTAGGTCAAGTTATCAGATTATCCCTTTAAACCACTAAAGTTAGGCCAAGTTATCAGATTATCCCTTTAAACCACCAAAGGTAGGCCAAGTTATCAGATTATCCCTTTAAACCACTAAAGGTAGGCCAAGTTATCAGATTATCCCTTTAAACCACCAAAGGTAGGCCAAGTTATCAGATTATCCCTTTAAACCACCAAAGGTAGGCCAAGCTATCAGATTATCCCTTTACACCACCGAAGGTAGGCCAAGTTATCAGATTATCCCTTTAAACCACCAAAGGTAGGCCAAGCTATCAAATTATTCCTTTAAACCACTGAAGGTAGGCCAAGTTTTTTATACCGCAGGTCCTTGTTTAAGCAAGTCAACACGAACGGCATCAAAAACGGCGCGCGCGCTCACGAATTGCTGAAAAACGGCGTTGACGTCCGTGACAGGAAATCTCGAACGGCATTTTCCCAGAAGAGGGTGGACACGGGCGCGCGGGGCACGATGGGAAAAATATCGATTTTCACTCATTTGCTGCCTGATGTCGACGAGACAAATTTCAAATTTGGTAAGAATTTGCCGAAAATGGCACGAAAATAACAGCTACCGTATTATTTAATTCTGTTTCCAGATTTTCTATTAAGTAAACTTTACATACAAACAAAAGTATACACTGTAATTTCTAGTAAACAAACACGAATGCAAAACAAAACAAGTTCCGTATGTAGTAGTAGTCATGAGATGGCGTTAAAGTCCATATAACCTTTCAGAGTTGATAGACTTTGTCAATTCTTTTTATTTTCATCTTCCAAATGGTGTGTGGTTCGTATGGACCATATAAAACACGCGTTCGCGCGAATAACTCAAATCTGTAATATTGAGGTATTTTGGTCAACCTTCGGAAAAAAGGCCGTGAACTGAAAGGCCCGGGTCCAGTCATTTGTGACGTAGATCGAGATGTCAACCAAATTACATGAGAAAACATATGCGCGAGCTAAACCGGTTCCCGTCTTCGTGACTTCTTAGTTATTGCTGAAGAACGTTGTGTGTTTACAATTTTTGCCGTCATCTTTATATCTTAACCTGGTAGTCAAATGATTATTTAACTTCAGGAAACAAATCTGCAAAATTTAGCAGATATTGTTTTAGTCTTTGAATTGTTTTTGCATTGTGCGCGCGCGCTGCATTTGCAATCAAGAATGACGACATTCTCACGAGCGCGCGCTGTTTTTGAAACCTACAACAAAACGATATTTTCTTTTTTCGCATACAATTCTCGACTTTAAATTATTCTTCGCTCCATTGTTGGAAGCATTGCAATAGAAAATACTTCGCCAATATTTTGTGGTATTACCGTCTCTGAATTTTAACGGATTTAAGGAAAAATATTTTCCCGCCAAAACTTGGAATTTTTCACTCGATTCAATCTCCTTTCGCGCGGCCAGGATCTGTAGAAAATTCAAATTTCAATCAAATTTAATTCCCTTTTCAGAATTTGAAAGTTTATCTATGCTTTGTTTTGGCTAGATTGATATAAGTAAAAGGTTTTATGAACTTGAAGTACTTGAACTTGAACGTTGAACTTTGGTTTGTGCCAAAATCAAATAACTTACTGAAATCATCACTCAAACAAATTTAGTGTTCAAAAATGGAAGCATGGTTCGGGCCAATTACCCTTATAAATTTAACAACAGTTGTCTCATTTCATTTGACATCGTAATCAATTAATTCTAAGCAAATTTGAAATAAAATCTACTGAAATTGAAAAAAGTATTTTATATTTTCGTTCGTCTTCGTGTTCTTATCATAGTTTTGGCGATTTTGTCTCTTACTTTTTAATCTAGAGCATAATAATCACAAAGCAGGTACTATTATATAGCTCTTTATAAACAAACAATATTCCTTAAACATCAGCAGCAATTGAAACCATTTAATTTTGACCAAAACTACAACGACACTTGATTTTTTGAACGTATGTTTTTATCATGGCGGACGATATAACTTATTCGTCATCCTATCGCATAAAATTCCTGAATTTGGTCAACGAATAACACGAAAACGGTACGAGGTGCGATGGTGATCCATCTCGTTTTGCGATAGGAAAAATATCCAACTTTAGATTTGTACACAAATTAATTGCTTTAGTGGCCTGCAAGTTATGAATTTTGCCGGTTTTTCACGATATTGCTACAAATGTAAATTCGCTATTTTGATGACACTCGTCATCTCACAGTTCGACACTCCAGTTCAAGTGCTGCGTTCTCCATAATTACAACTGGCTTTTTCTCTATCGCTTGTCAGATTGATCTCTAATTATCTATGAGTTCATATTGGACAAAACCAACACGTAAACTTACCGATTAAACCACGAATCTGCTCCAAAGCAAAGTTGTCCGGGAGCTCTTCCCTGAAAAACTTTTAAGCAAAAATATATTTTTTGGCGCCTTCTGATTGGCCGAGCCAATGCACGTGACCCGTGTCCATCCTCCTCTGGCATTTTCCCTAATTTTAGGTTCTACGCGCGCGATCACGGACGTCAACGCGTTTTTTCAACAATTCGTGAGCGCGCGCGCCGTTTTTGATGCCGTTCGTGTTGACTTGCTTAAACACGAACGCGCACTATAAAAGGGACTTGCCTAAGGCAAGCTGTCATTCGTCAATTGACATCACTGAGTACAGAGCTCCGCAGAGAGACCCTAGAGAGAGACCAAAATGCTACAATAGAGTTCTAGAGTGGCCGATAACACACTATAGGAGCAAACATAGCTTTATCAGCAGCTTTTTCTTGAAACAGAACGAAAAATAGCGAGGAATAGATAGGTTTTGAAGCAATAAATATTTCAAATTCGTTGTTTGTATGCGCGCGCACTATAATGACGCCATTTCAATGCAAACGAGCGCGCGCTGTGTTTGATTTCAGTACAATTTTTGCTCTTGTTTTTGTAGAGAATGGACTCACAACACTTTCCTGAATATTCCTTATAGCTCTTTAACACTCTTTTGTACTTAAAAGTTGTCGTAGTTTGTCGTACGGCTTTACTTTTAGCATGTTTTCTTCCGGCGGTTTACTGCTGAAAACAATGTCCCTTTTTAGGATGGACTGAAGTAATGGGAGAGCGATGTCATAAACCTCATGGTTCGACAGAAAAGACGAAAGTGGCCACGAAAATGGCCTCATTGTTCAGTACAGTAGACAGGAGGGAGCTGTTTGATAAATACGTTTGCGTTTGAACTTATGAAGTTTTTTTTTCCGTAGATTACATTCAGAACAAGAATATATCACTGCAACATAAATAGCCAGGTAACAAAAAAAATCCCCGCTAACAGACACTCAGGTAATCGGACATCTCTACTTACGGACAATCTTGTAAACAGACAACTCTACTTATGGACAATCTTGTAAACAGACAACTCTACTTACGGACAATCTTGTAAACAGACAACTCTACTTACGGACAATCTTGTAAACAGACAACTCTACTTACGGACAATCTTGTAAAGAGACAACTCTACTTACGGACAATCTTGTAAAGAGACAACTCTACTTATGGACAATCTTGTAAACAGACAACTCTACTTACGGACAATCTTGTAAACAGACAGCTCTACTTACGGACAATCTTGTAAACAGACAACTCTACTTACGGACAATCTTGTTATCGTACACATCTTCTCAGAGACATTTCTTTGATCGAACTATTTCAAAGCAATGTTTAGTTTAGCATATTTTAATGGCGCATCCAGAAAGGTGTCACCAGTATGCATCTTGTTTCCTGTTCACCAACGCGTACTCGAGTACTGTCACGTGCTTGTGTTATGTCACGTGCTTGTGTTATGTCACGTGCTTGTGTTATGTCACGTGCTTGTGTTCTGTCACGTGCTTGTGTTCTGTTACGTGCTTGTGTTCTGTTACGTGCTTGTGTTATGTCACGTGCTTGTGTTATGTCACGTGCTCGTGTTCTGTCACGTGCTCATGTGCTGTCACGTGCTCGTGTTCTGTCACGTGCGTGTGTTCTGTCACGTGCTCGTGTTCTGTCACGTGCCTGTGCTCTGTCGCGTGCTTGTGTTCTGTCACGTGCTTGTGTTATGTCACGTGCTTGTGTTCTGTCACGTGCTTGTGTTCTGTCACGTGCTTGTGTTATGTCACGTGCTTGTGTTCTGTCACGTGCTCGTGTTCTGTCACGTGCTCGTGTTCTGTCACGTGCTCGTGTTCTGTCACGTGCTTGTGTTATGTCACGTGCTTGTGTTATGTCACGTGCTTGTGTTATGTCACGTGCTTGTGTTCTGTCACGTGCTTGTGTTCTGTCACGTGCTTGTGTTCTGTCACGTGCTCGTGTTCTGTCACGTGCTTGTGTTCTGTCACGTGCTCATGTGCTTTGTGTTCTGTCACAGTGTGTGTGTTCTGTCACGTGCTTGTGTTCTGTCACGTGCTCATGTGCTGTCACGTGCTCGTGTTCTGTCACGTGCTCGTGTTCTGTCACGTGCTCGTGTTCTGTCACGTGCTCGTGTTCTGTCACGTGCTTGTGTTCTGTCATGTGCTCGTGTTCTGTCACGTGCTCGTGTTCTGTCACGTGCTTGTGTTCTGGCACGTGCTTGTGTTCTGTCACGTGCTCATGTGCTGTCACGTGCTCGTGTTCTGTCACCTGCTTGTGTTGTAGCACGTGCTTGTGTTCTGGCACGTGCTTGTGTTCTGTCACATACCCATGTTTTGTCACTTGTTTGTGTTCTGTTGTAGGGACACATCTGCTTGGATATACTAAAGGACAGCTGGAGTCCCGCCCTCACGATGTCTAAAGTGCTACTGTCTATCTGCTCGCTGCTAACAGACTGCAACCCAGGTTCGTATGCTCAATGACGTTATCGAACTAACAGTTTAATATCCTCCTCCATATTCTTCCCCTCTCATCTCTTTCATTCCCGTTTATCTCATTCTAACCCTCCTATACAACTCCCCTCCCAACTCTTTCTCCCCCTTCCATCCCCTTCTCCACATTCAAACTCAAACAAATAATTGCTCACATATTTATCTTTATAATGGCCAAAGTTTTCTTGAATAACCCAAAAAAGATGACTGACCATGATTGACCCTAATGGTCTCTTGGGATACCCCTAATGGTCCCTTGGGCTACCACCAATGGCCCCTTGGGCTTCCCCTAATGGTCCCATGGGCTACCACTAATGGTCCCATGGGCTACCACTAATGGTCCCTTGGGCTTCCCCTAATGGTCCCATGGGCTTCCCCTAATGGTCCCATGGGCTTCCCCTAATGGTCCCTTAGGCTTCCCCTAATGGTCCCATGGGCTTCCCCTAATGGTCCCATGGGCTTCCCCTAATGGTCCCATGGGCTTCCCCTAATGGTCCCTTGGGCTTCCCCTAATGGTCCCATGGGCTTCCCCTAATGGTCCCTTGGGCTTCCCCTAATGGTCCCATGGACTTCCCCTAATGGTCCCATGGGCTTCCTCTAATGGTCTCATGGGTCCGCGTGTTTTTTTCCCATTGTAGCCGATCCCCTTGTTGGAAGCATCGCTACACAGTATCTCACAAACCGCGAGGAACATGATAACACTGCAAGAGAATGGACCAAACGGTTTGCGACATGACCCTCAAATACCTTCTAACGCTATTACTGCCATCAGCTAGTCCCGTCAGCATCCTTAACTTCTTTGAACATACCTAATGCTCGCGATGTGCAGTTTATACTTAGGAGATCGTACCGAGATTTCCTAGAAGTGCGACCCCATTGGAAATGTACGCATCGCGAACGTTCTTAATTTATTTTTTTTCCAGCTTGTCTCCTTTTTGCTACATGTTTCTAGAAAGATAGGGGCTGTGTAAATTTTCCTTATTCCCCCCACTTAACATGTTTGCACAATACTCCTGTGGTCTTATCTGAGGTGACTTGACTCAGCCTTTGCAATGGCCTCCTTATTCGCCCCGCAGCCATTCTAAGATTGGCCGCCATTTTGAATTGATAGACCGAGAAGACGCTGATAACGAGGTTTAACGCTGTTGACCAGGCATCTTAGTACTTTAAGACCGCAGCGTTCATTGGAGTTCTGACTCGGATACCTCGAACTCCGCTATCTCTAACAACTTGAACTTCACGATATCTCGAAACTTCTCTGTTGTTCGTTTTCCTTGAGATAGTGGGGGTCACTGTATTCTGGCAACGTTCTCGAAAACTTACTCCTCCCCCCTTCAGTCAACCCTTTAGAATACCAAGAGATGGCCTTGAGAAATGTAGGTCTAAGTTATTGAAGAGATATAAGCAATACAAAGAAACAATTTGAAATATGTACTCAAGTAAGGATTAGAAAGCGAAAAGACTAACGGACCTGGGACAACTCGAATGCGGAGCGGGGCGCAGGCAGGGCGAGTAGGGTTGTGGTTTATCCGAAGACTATTTAAATGAAATAACTTGCATACTTTGTAAAATAAGAAAATTAAATCAGTACAGAATAAAGAATTGACAAATGATATAGTCAAACCCTTACACTTTGTTTATTATTTATCAATTACATTCCATCCTTCTGCAATATTATGTTAAGGTTGTCAGAATTCAAAAGAGATCGCGCAAAATTGGGAGAAAAGACCGAAAGAAAAGTAATTTCTAAGCAATCTGGAGCTCTGTTCGCAAAATTCTTCCATCGTATTTTCTTTTTTCTCTTAGCGGAGACAAACCGTATTTGTTTCTTTTTTGTTTGTTTGTTTTTGTTTTAATCCGCGCATGCTGTATCTCGATAGATTTTAGGTAACTGACTGAAGTTTAATAACAAGGGGAAGTGGAGTTCTTTATTACCGTTAATTCCAGGCACTTCGTGCATCCAATTTGTCAATGTTCATATATCAACAAGACCCAACAACGAGAGAGAGATGGCCATTTGCTGTTTTCTTCGCTTACAGGATTTCCATCTGATTATCTCTAATCCTATCCACTCACAACATGATTACTGTTAATTGGGACGCACTAATGCCGAACCTGTCGCTCTTTTTTTCAATCTTATAACCAAAACATCGCAGTAAGACCATGTGCGATTTGCGATTATCTTAAAATGAATTATACCATTAGTTCCTCGATCTATATCCGAACACTTGCCTTTCTTGTTACAATCGTTATATATTCATTAAAACAACAATGCGGTTAAATATAAAAGAATGATCTATGCGTAAATGGTGATGATATTTGCGGCTTTCTGTTTTCAGTTCTATACGGATGATTATCGGGAGAGAACCAACACCGATACCATGCTCAGAGATGATTATCCAATATTCCTATCGATTTTTCCTCTCTGCATCGGCCAAATACACGCAAAGTATGCCGGAACACCGTGGATACTTGAGAAATTGGCCGAGTTTAAGTAATTTGTGGGCTATATTAATGTTAATAGGCTAAGCAGTTCAACATGCATAACAGGGCTAACAAAAATTATCACAACTTCCTCTCTTCCTTGTATACGCCATCGCAAGAACAAACAATTAGCATAAATCTCTATCAGTCGATGGAGAATCTTCAGGCCTAGGGAGCGAAACCAATCCCAAGAAGTACTACACGAGCCTTTACGGATTGAATTCAGAGCTGAACATAGGGCTATACCTTGGGAACTCCTAGAAAACCTCTCTCTTTTCTAAGAACATTAGAAATCTGGTAACACTTTCCCAGTTGTACGGGGACGGAGGACTCGTAACACCAGATGGTTAAAGTCTAATTTACAACTTACTGGTGAGTGAAAAACAAATAACACATTTTCAATATATTTCAGAATAAAAGGAATTGAATAAACCTCCTTGATAAATTCTATTTTGTTTATGTGCAAGAAATGCCGAAAATTTTATCGTGTTCAACAACCTCATTTTCAGTTAATATTTTGGCTTGTTAATCCAAACCGACGATCAGTTGTACGAACTTGAGCGAAAACATCCGACGAAAAGAAATATATTTAGATAATCTATGTAAACACACTTCTATTCTAAAAACCAACTGTGCGTATCGAGAGTAAACATAATACAAAGAGGTTTCATTAGCTTTGTTTTCATGATTATAAAAGCTTATAATATAATTCTTACCAAGGAACGTTCTTCAAAAAGTCACGTTCTTCAAAAAGTCACGTTCATTTCAGTGTCATATCAGTGTCATTGTTAGGATTGTTTGATTGTTTGTGTAATTAGAGGTTTTTTTTAAAAAAAAAGTCAATATCCATCAAGTCACATATTAGTTCGGCATAATCAATCGGCTTATTTCCTTTTTTAAAACACTTGGTTGTCGTTTCAAGGGTATTATTTCTTGTCTTTAAAGAAATCACATGAAAGAATATACTCACATTTTTATTTCAAGATGGAGAAACTAATGAAATTGAAAAAAAAACGATAAATGGTTTTATGCTAAAAAGCAGATTTACTATGCACATAGTGTCAGGAAAGTTAGAACAAGGGGATTTCCTTGTGTACGCGTATCTACTGTTCCCTTAAAACACTCGGTACCGTTTGTAAGTCTCAGTAGTACTTTCTTTGCACTTGCAAAGAACTTGGCCATATTCAACTGACATTCAAGGTATAGTCCCTACTTTTAAGCTTGTGTAAGTTGAAAGAAGGAATTCCGATCTGTGATGTTTTGCCACGTTCATCTAATGAGTGGATATAGCAGGGCGAGCTGGGAAAATGTCTCAAGTGTCACCTTTCTCACTGACGTCCAGTGCCGTGCTATTAATTATTATTAATTGATTGAAAGATCTTAATTATATTTTTTTCATCAAATTTTTCGCATCATTTACATTTTACGAGCTCCCTGCTTAAGAGACGCAAAGCTTAAAAATGGTGTGAAAATGAAGTGTTCCACATCTCTAATGCTGGCCTGTTCATCCTCTTTTATACTGCTTGCGACATCAGCGATGAAAAAAAAAGCGTTGAAGGTTCGCACCAAGGTGGAACATTATTTTTCTATAAGATCCAACTCGAAATATTTTTAGCTGCACATTATTATTAATTCATTAACAATATTGATTGATTGCTTCCGTGTATGAACCTAACTGTTGTTTTGTAGTAATTGATAAAAGAGGCTCTTTCTGGGAACAAAATGGAATCGCAGATCGTGCTCAACTCCTTTTTAATTTCTATTTATTTAGGTACCTATTTATTCGATCGACTCTTTCTAGCTTATATACATGGTTTAATCTCATAAGGCATTTAGGGACCCGATAGCAGGATAGAATGATAGTGTAATAACTCAACTAAAAAGCATTTTCTAGAAAACGATTATTTTGGGCTGATATCTCACGAAAAGATTTACTTTATCAAATATTTCTTGTATTTTTTGTCAAATGGAGTCGTTTTGTCTGGGTTTTTTTTCAATATTTGTTGCATTGATTGGATTTTAATCAAATGGTTGGTTGTCCCACTATACTCAAAGAGTGCTTGAACATTTTACATGTAATGAACACTTTACACCATGACGAGAAAGTGACGCTAGAATTATAGAATTGCTTCTGAGTGAATTTCGTTTTTCTTTTCAGGCGAATGATATACTTTTATAACAAGGATGACGGGACAAATTGCTTTGCGCAGCCCAAAGTTTTGTTTGGTATTTATCCAAAAAATCTCCCTTTTTTCCGCGTGATGCGAGTGAAAGTTGCACAAATGTATTACAAAACGATTCACGTTTACAATACAAGAACATAAGTTTTTTTTATCTCAGTCCGCGATATTCCTGTGATGGGAAAACTGATCGTCTAGCTGTTGGTTCTCGCGTTCTGACGCCTGCATGCTGTTTTCTTGTCACTGACATGATTGATTGGTCTTTCATTCTTACACTTTCTTCCCGGCTTCTGATAATGTTTATGATTATGGATGATACGCTGTTTTTAATGATACGGGATGGACCGATTTCAGCCTTTGTCCCTCATAGTACTGAGCAATGATACCAATCGATGATACCAAAAGATGTCATCACAAAATCACCCATATCTTCGGATCAGTTTCCTGTGAGCCCCAGCATAGGTCATTAACAAATAGCCAAAGAAACTAGCAAACGCTACAACAATCGGAGCGTTAATATGAATACAAGATTGATTCTTGCAAGTATTCATTCCCTCGGTGGTTGGAATGATTGTTGTTTCTGGCGGTATGTGTGTAGAATGTAGTTGTAGGCGCGTTTTTCTTACATTTCTAGCGAGTATTCTTAGGAACACAGGGCCCGGGGGAAGGTAAGTAAAAGTGTCTAAGACAAGGAATGGTCGATCTCCCTTTATATAATGATTAGGAATCAGCAAGTTATTATAGTATGAAGACAGCATGATAATCGTCTTCATGATTAAACCATGTACCGTTGCCTCGGTCAAGTTTAACAAGCAAGACACGAGTATATCTTGTTTTACTGACCCTTTTTTATCTGCTACGCAATTCTACAATAACAGTCGGACAAGGTTTTAAAGTGTAACAATAAAAAAAATCCAATTCCAGCAAAAAAGATCAATTTAGATTGTCTTGCCCTTTCTAAACAAAGTATAGAATACTTTGAACTCACAAGGTTGAGAATTTACCGTGATATTTTAGCAAATCGAGAGCTGTCGACATTTAGCAGCATATTGTAGAAAAATTCCACTAAAAAAGTGCCACTAAAATTACGGTTTTATAGTGTACACAGACAACAGAAAACATTCAACATCGTAAACAAAGCTCAGCTAGATTGCCTTGCCCTTTCTCAACAAATATAGAATACTTTGAGTTGACTAGGTCGACAATTTGCTGGGTTATTTGAATAATTAAGAACTTTCGGGCATTTAGTCCTTCGAGGACCTTTCCCGACTAGCGGGCATATAGCCTCCCTGCTAGCAGAGGCCTCTTTTCTGTTAGCAGGGAAGCATATAGCCACTGCGTACGAAAAAAAAAACCGCTTGCTAAAAATAAGGAAAAACACAAAAAAAGGCAACCAAGCAAGGTTACAAAACTCACTATGAAAAAAAGAAAGGGTTAATGGAAGCAAGCTTATACTAAACATCATGGCTGTAGCCAAATAAATCCGCCAAACAGATTCAAGCATTTTTATGACAAGTAGGATGCATAATAGGTGTTGCATATAAAATTGGAAAATTACCCCTAAGGCCATGTGACGGTTCAGTAGAAACTGTAGATTTATCAGTGAAAGACTTCACTATCAGTGAAACAATCAGTGGCTTCACTCACTGAGTTATCAGTTTAAAAAAGATGTGTTATTGACGCGTACGAAGAAAAACAATTTATCATAAACGGCAGAGTTATCAGTTTAAAAAAGCTATGTTGCTGACGCAAAAGGAAAGCCATGTTTGATTTATTCTCCATAAAAAATGACAGGGACCGATCGTCTTATGAGATTCTACTTACTGCTATTTCTTACGAGTTCTTCATAGATTCTGCTAAGGGCGTTTCATGCTAACAACCGGACTTGAATATGCTAGTTGACTGAACTTTTACAAGTTCACAAAGATGCGTTCGGTGTCGGTGCCTTAGGACCGCAATGAAATCCAAAACTGAAAATGTGACTCGATTACACAAAGTGTACTATCCATACATTTTTTGTTGTTGACCACACCCGAAGTGCAGGGTTAAGTTTGGTATTGCAGAATCCATCTCTTACGGGAGTCAGTCCTTTTAGGGGTTATTACAAACGTTACAGTTATTAGTTAAAAAATCTTTAACTAACTGACAGTTATAAGAAAACTATCTTACTGACCGGCGTAGGAAACATGATAAGTTTATTATAAATGGCGAAGTCATCGGTTTAAAAAGCTATCTTCCTGGCGCTTAGAAGACATAAACTCCGTCAAAAACAGACAGGTAATAAAAATAAGCTGGTGATTACACGCCTATGGGAACCATCAGAAGACTTTTTTTAGTTCTAGATCTCTAGATTGTCTCGCTGTCGTTCTGATTTATTGACCGTTCTAATAACTTTTCCTTTGCAGGTGTTGAGTGTAGTCCTCTTTGTAGACGTCGGCCTCGACTTAACTAGAATCATAATTTTACAAAATCTGAATTGGAAATTTTTCGGGGTTATATACTTATAGGATGCGACGTTCAATTGTCTTGTTGGCGTGTTAGAATATATATCAATATAGAGTAACAATCCATATAGTCCGATACTCTATGTTCGAGCAGTGTCCAGGAGCGGGGCATGAATGAGAAATGCACACTCCCCATCAGGATCCTTAGTGGATTTATCATAAAAGGACGTGTTTTTCAGATTCACTTATAACTCTGGAGGACCATATTCGGGACGCTTGCAGTTTCTTTATACGCAAGAATGTAGGTATATTTAACAATTATACCATTTCCATTAAGGTGGATAGTGGCGAAATATCTACCGAGAGCCAATTGTAAAGCCACTATCCGCCGAATTTCGGGGCACAGGAAAATATATATTTTTTAGAGAAGGTGTATATTGCATTTTATCCCGAGTTTCTCAACCAATCAAACCGCTTGTTAGAACCCCGCTAACTCGAACGGTGAGAGAATTGAGAGTCGTGCGTTGTCGAAATACTTAGGATTAGAAACGTTCTTTCTTATTTTGTTTATTAAATAATTCCAAATCAAAAACACAAACGGCATCCGAGTTGAGTCAACAACGCTCACTGCACTTAAAATAAATCGGTTGATCTTATTGCAAATTCTGGGCATGGCGCGCAGTGAATTGCGCGTAATCTTCTTATAAGAGGGGAAGCAAGTCGGCAAGACTAAAAGAGGGATGGGGAAATTAGTTGCGTATGTCGTTTGTGCATACAGTTTAAGGGTTACAGTGGGCCACGCTAAAGAGTTCCCTACTAACAGTGGGTTCTCTTTTCGGGACACATTTCTCTGTTTTTCGGCTAACCCAGCGTTCAAGCAGGGGAACTTGATGATTGAAACTTTATCATTCTTTCAGTATATATCAAGTGAATAAAAAGATCTAGCCATAAAGATTAACGTGAGACTCTCCAGGCTAGCTTTCCTCTCTCCGCCAAGGGACCGACCATTTGATATCTGCGGGGAGGTAACATATTTTTTCCTTTTTTTATTTATTTTTATTCATGTTTCTCGTTATTTTTTTATTGGAGTTTTCAGGTATTGCTTGTTTGTGTGTTTGTTTTTCTAGATATTTGGGTCGATTTTTAGGAAGATGGGAGGGTATTTGTCACGGACCCGTCATATATAAAATTGCCGGCGTCTAGTGGCGGGTTACTGAGTAAATCGTGGCCCACGGTAAAGTATTGGCGTAGCCACATTTAAAGGGTAGGGGTAGATGGTGTGTCTCTCCTCTCTCCCCTCATTCTTTTCGAGTACTCCGTGCTCATTATCACAGAGTAAATCATGTTTTATTACAACAGGAAGACTGTCGCCGCACTTGTCAATTCTTAAACCATTTCATAAAACGTGCGGTAGTTTTGTAATTAAATGGAATGTTACCTTCGCTGTGAACCTGAATTAAATAGACTATCAGTCGCAGCTTGGATTACTCCATCGGGTAGTTCGTCTAAAAAACTCGTGAAAAGCGAATGCATAAAAATGATACTTAGCTACTTATGTTAAGGGATTGTAAGTCGTTGCTTGTCTATCCAAATTCTTGGTTCAAAATGCGACTTGTTCCCCCTTTACCACAAATCCCATTTGGTTGGCAGTATTTTACATTGTGATTGGCTCCCGAGTTAGACACATAAAGGACTTAGCAAGATAAGCTGCGCTTGAAACACTTAAGACAATTGCAAACAAAGACCTCTTCCACGGTTTTATACGTCCATAGAATAAGGTCTTGCCGAGGTAATGTAGGCGTGATTGCCTAGATTCTGTTCAGTAAAAATGCCTTTTAGTCTTAGAGATATCGTGATATCTGCCATTTATATTTCCAATAAGTAGAAACTCTTTAACTGGTAATTTAAACCCGATTGGAATTCGCTTCCGTAGAAACAACAAGGCAGAGTCTGCAGATTGTATGATAAACAAGAAAATGACCTTCTACTTTTCAGGTGACCATTGAACAGGGCGGACAGGAACTTCACACAAAATATTCACTATGTCACCGCGAGAAGGAAAGAGAAACGCCGAATATGACAGGTACGTAATCTCATGCATCGCTTACTTGACAAATAAACGACATCCATGCGAAGGCGAAGTGCAAACAAGTGTTTTCGGGTAGTTATGGCTCTATCAATCATTAAAAGGACTATTATCGACCGCTTTAAAGAAGACTCGCAACATTTATTGATATTGACTTATTTAAACATATTTTTTGAGAACATGATATTTTTAACAATATTCTTAAAACATAATCCAAATCCTCCAGTATATTAATATTTATCATACTGCTATCCAAACTTATACAGTAATTAAGTTTTCATCATCCGTTGCGTTGATACCATGGAGACACAGGAGGACCGTTAAAAAACCTATTATCCATGTTTAAATAATAAAAGAAATATCTATAAATGACTTACCATTGGAATAATTTCATGACTTACGATTGGAATGACTTACCATTGGAATAATTTGCATTTGCGTCCACAATTCACTGATGTCCCTACTGCGCACGCACAAGCAAAAAAAAAAACCTGTTCGCAAAAGCTTATGTGCGGTGAATTTATCAGTGAAATGCCAAGTTTTCTGTGAAATGCTAAACGAGCATCTTAAGTTGCGCAAGTTTTCTTTGAAATGCCTGGTGCCTTCCTGCGGTGCCTCGAGATTTGCGCAGCGGTTGTCTGAAGAAAATTGAAAACAAGAGGATGTATAGGATAGACGTGCTGCTGGGCTTGTCGCTACTTGCCCAATGAAGGAAAACGCAGATGTGAGTGAAAAAGCACAATAATACCATCCATAACACAAGCCCTAGGAAACTCGAATTGCGAATCAAACAGACGCAAAGTACGGTTACTAAAGATTCTACCCGAACCGAGTAAGTAAAACTATACGCTGTTAGCTCCTACGTATTAGGTTTGAGACTAAAGAGAAAATATTTGTCATAGAAGCCATACGCCAACGTATTCTGTAACTGAAAGAGTACCCCCACTCACCCACCCTACCCCTTAATGCTGTAAAGTATTTTCTCCAGTGCAATGGTTCCTCGACTCACCCCTCCAAGCCGGCACATGGACGAGAAATTGGTCATATTTCGTCCCTGTTCAATGGTTGTGACCCTAAATATAAAAGATATAAATCAATAATATAATAACCTGTGACGGATTTTCTCCCCAAATTTCAGTAAACTGTAAACATTGATAGATGGGACGCTAGTGTGTCAAATAAGGTTGCGAATGAGAATGCATAAGTCGCACAAGCAGAAGTTCACGGGTGACTTATATGTGTCCATGTCCGGGTAAATTTTTACAGGCACATAAACTGATACCGCGATTTTTCAATCCTTGTTTGTTTTACGCTTATTTCATTTATTTATTTGATACCCACGAAACAATGCAGGTCAGGTTTCGACGCATTCACTGAGTACAGCCTTATTTGTACCCTTGCTTCCAGTGGCTCCCTTCGCGCTTTCCCTGAGGCTGTTTACGCATCGACAGTTCTCCTGGCTTTCTCTCTTTGGTGTCACTTGCTATCCTAATTTTTGGTTTGTCCAAATTCAACGAAATGTGTTGACGTCCATAAAATTGTAGCATTATCTAAAAAAAACACTTAGGAATGTGTTGACGTGTTCCTAATATATCGGACTTCTATTCCTCTTTTCTAAACGCAAAAATACTTAATCCCCCAACTAATCCATCCATTGAAAAAAGAAACGCAATCGAAGACAGCCACACAAAGAGAGACAACACGCCCTCTTTTTATGAACGCAAATCGTATTTTTCTTGAGTGGTCTTACATTGTCATTAATAAGAAATCATCTGATTATATTAGTTTGGAGTCTTAATGCGATAATTTTGCACGTCATTAGGTGATAACTTTCAGGGCATTCATCAAATCAAAATTTCAAGAATAACAAATTTCAATAAGACTTGCTGCGTATTTTGACCCCATTGAAATATTAGCCATCCCAAGATTGATTAAAATTAGCAGGAACCAAGAAGCAATATATTTTGTGATTAAAGGTAGAAGAGGGTGCGGTTCATTGCAATAACCACGACCCCAAAACACTTAAGCATCAAATATATTGGTTATTTTAAAGCCACAATCATAAATAATGCTGTTCATGATTTCAGGAAGGGTTGATTTAAGTTGCTTTCTGTAAAAACTTATATTCAATGGAACTACTTTTTTCTTTAACTGTTTTATTTTTTTCATCGATTTTTGTTGTTACGGAAACCTTGTAGCAGTGGTTCTAGTGGCTGTACCGTTAAAAAACTAATACTTACCCACCCTTGATTGCTCGGCGGACTTTAGGTTTTGATATGCGTAATCAATAATAGTGACAACCAATGATAGCGTCTGGTTTAATGATACACAATTTTATCAGACTTCACTAACACCTACGAAGAGGAGTTTTTATCATATCCCTTACAATATTTATGTTTTTAAGTAAAATCAAGTGTAAAAAACATTTTATGATAAATATTGTTTACTTAGTGATGTTTTTTATAGGTTTAAGCGATAAGATCTTTTTGCTAAAAAAAATAGAATTGAAATAGACGCGCTTTTTTCTTCTTCTAGCGTTCGCAGCGTTATTTTGTCGCTCACTTATCCCTCGTCGTTTGTAGTGAATATTCCATTAAAAAATACTACACTTGACAACATGATTTTTCCTCTCGATCCTGTTCTATTTATCTCGTATCAATACAAATATAGACTTAGTAATCGGCGACTCATTCAAAAAGAAATAATACAGTCGAGCTGAGAAACTGCGTTAACAATACACTCAATTTACTCGTTCAGTCCATTACAATGATTAATTAACGTGTCCACTGGGGTATTGTTAGGAAGCTTTGGAGCTTTGTTCAGCTCATCGTTAATCAATGACCATACACCCATTACAGACAGCTGGGAGAGATTTGAAGTACCACCACAAGTATAAATTCTATCGTCTATTACCGAAAAACCGGAACGAGAAAAAGCATTGCTCAAGAAACCCCAAAAAGATTGAAGGTAATGAAAGATTTTTCAATCATTATCCGATGTACTTTCTGGTACTAACAAATATAAATGTAACTTTAACTGTAACATAAAGGAAACGTGCTTCCTAAATTGTATTTATCATAAATATTATATCCATCAATCATGCATCGTACATTTCGCTAGTAAAGGAAGAAATCGAAAAAAAAACTTTATTTCTATTCAGTCGGATGTAGTTTTAACCGAGAATCCAAGAGGCAAACAGCGAATAATCTTTGTAGATGAATGCAGATTGCTTCACAACCGACTGTGCAGCCTAATCTAAAGGAACTTCAGACAGGTCAGCGCTTTATCTAAACACAGGTTCAGCCTTATCAGTTTTTACTTATTGAACTGCTGAGTATTTTTATATGGCTCAGGAAATAAAAATTGAAAACGATTAAATAGCGGCGGTGATAAAATGATCTGTTACGGTGTTTCAATGAACAAATGCCAAGATCAATTGAAGAGTCCTCTCATCATTTACATTTTCGATACTAGTTTCATTTTCTTTGGTGAGCAGAAGGTTTATCATACGAGCTTGCAATACAGAATTGGGCTAGAGTAGAGAGTTAGCCATTTGTGAGCTACGGAAGGAAAAAACAACAACAGCAAAAGATATTTACATTTCTTGATTTCTTTACCCTATGGGCTTGCAAACAAATTCCTCCATCGACAACTTTAAAGTCAAAAGGTGAAATAAAATATAGACAAATCAATGAAACAAATTAATCTCATACATCTATCTTTAATCCATTGTCGAGAGAAAAAAAAATACCCTCCAGAACTTGTGTGTGATAGAATTCATTCTATCCACAATAAACAATTATCTCATCCAAAAACCTTTGGTACCATTAGGAATTGTTATTCTTGAAAGAAATTGAGGCCCGGGGGCGTGTTGTTACTTTATAATTCTCTGATTTCCCTAGCTACCATATTCTTGTGAGAAAGTTTAATCATATCTCGATGGGAGAGAGCGCGCGCAATGTTGAGAAGCATGGCGGGTCGACGATGGTCCGATCAGGCGAGCACAGCAAGGCAGCGCTACCCTATTCGAAACCTTTTGAGATAGTGTTATCAGTAATTACTGCGTACATTATTGAAATCATGTTCGAACTCCTATTATGCCTCCTAAGAGATAACGGGAAACGCGTGCGATTTCCCGAGGGGCCAAACCTCGCTCTTTTAAATGCTTTCAAAACGTTCTAGTCTTGTTTCATCGCATTTTGGCACAGTGACAAAGGTGGGTGGTCGGACGTGATTGGGTCGCAACGCTAACAGTACCTAAACTACTTGCGCTCGAATCGTAATTTTCACCCTTGTTTTACTTGTGTAAGTCGAAGATTATTTTTTCGCATTTTGGCGTTTTAATTGGATTTCTGTCGGCAAAGCTGCTCAGTGGTGAGAGGGATTGATTTCGAGTGTCCTTTCCATACTTCATCTCTTTCCATTTGAAGTAAATGCGTCCTCTCGTACGTTATTACTTGATGGATATTGATGTGCAGCCATTATATTACAACCTATTAATACTCAAAAGATACATCAACATAGATCTTTGTTATTATTTAAGCTAGCATTGCCCGGAAAGAATAACATTCGAGCCGATGTTTCGTCGCGCACTGTGGGAGCCCCTCTCGATACTGACTTTGTCTCATTTCTTTCAGCGCTAAACACGTTATGTAGTGACGAGCTAAGTAAAGCCTATAATCAAGCCAAGGAAACATGCGAAATAATACTACAGGTGTCAGAGAGGATCTCGCTAGTGACAATGGGTTTTTCTACGCCCGTCTTATCTGCTATGTGCTCATATTCATCATTGGTGTAATCGGGAATATCTTGGTTTGCTTGGTCGTGTGCCGACAACGGAAGATGAAAAACGTCACTAACTACTTCATAGTGAACTTAGCCGCGGCCGATTTGGCTGTCCTTCTGATTTGTATACCGTTCGACTTCGGGGAAATCATCACGAACTATTGGCCGTATGGCTCCATTATGTGCAAGTTGGTCTACCCCCTGCAGACTATGGCCACCACAGCGTCAGTCGGTACCCTTGTCGCCATCAGCCTTAACAGGTATGACCACTTTGCTCCACTGTGAATTCCAGCCGGTTTTTTTTTTTTGCGTTATGCCAACCGAAAGAATAAGATAGCATTTCGCTATACTTTCATTGTTAGGTTTTCGTTTCTTGTAAGTGAAGTAAGATGGGTACTTGAGCGGCCACGTTCAACCGTGTTTCACTTGGCGTTATTTGAATTACAAGCGATCCCGCAAACAATAAATACTATAAGCAGGTGTAGGAACCTTTAACGGGCTTAGGGCACCGACTCTCTCGATAAACCAGGAAGATCTATCTAAAAATGCATTAAGGGTAATAACAAAGAAACTCATTTTCATAAAAGCTTCGTTTATTGGGTCTACATACTCTAGAATAATAATATTGTACTAGTCAGTACAATAATCATTGCTTGGGCTTAGCTAGGAAATTTGCAAACGGAAGACTCTCCCAGATCTCTCTATTTGCTGCTAATTAACATTAGTGTGTACTGGAAGCGCAGTGGTTTTTACAGATACGGAATTAAGCGTTTGCCTAATGGTCTTGGTTTCCTAATAAACCCAGATGAATTTTCCGATGGAAGTCATAAATGAAGTACCCCAAATCTGATTAATTTAGCAAAATACTCATAACTAAAGAGTGGAATTGAATGCATCCTTTTCATTACTACATGTGAAAAACCCACAATTGGTATAACAAAGGGAGCACAGGTCTCAACACCAATACAAATTGACGCGAAGGGGTTTACAATTTCCGGAAAACGAAAGAAACAAATCTTGTTGCTCTTGATACCAAAGTGGCGATAAAACATACGTTGACTGTATAAACAGTAGCCTTGACAGGATCGTCGGTCGCGATCCGCTGCTGTTTTACGAGGGGAGACCATATAAGGTTGAGATGCCAATGCTGTTTCCTAGGATCCATGTGAGGTTGACATACCGCTGCTGTTTAGTAACGGGGGAAAACCATATGAGGTTGAGGTTGCGCAGGAAGGAATTCCATGGATCATTTACCCCGACACACCATCAAAAAGAGTCAGTAGGCTCTTATATGATGCAAAAAAAAAATAATAAGAGCGCCATAAAATAAAAGAGTTCTGTCAGCGAGTTGTTTTTATGTTGACAAATTATATGCAGCTTCGAGATTAGCTAGAGCACGTCACATTTATTTGTACATTAATAGAGTAGAAGTCGAAACGATGGGAATTGTATCAAGCTCTCTTTTAGTATCATTTGTTGAACTAAAAGAATTGCTTCCTACTCTAAGGATTTTATCCTTGAAATGGCAGACATTGTCAAGTGTGACTAGCGGCTCTCTAAATTGTCGTAGAGGTGTTTAACAAATCCATCGCTTGTCGTTGCTCTTTAAATTCTTCCAAATAAAGTCGTGCCGGGAGATGTTTTCGAGCGTATCCGAAATATAATGCCGTGCGTGAAAGAAGGTTAAAGAAAAGATATTGGATCGTAGGAATAGATTGAGGAAATGGAGTGAGGAAATCTCACGGCTTTTGATCTATAGCTCTTAATAGTCGATCTCTAACAAATTGATCATGGGTGATAAGAACTTAAGAAGACTTGCCATCATTATATATTTAAGTGATGAGTGGTATAAGAAAGCTCAACAAGAAAACAAATAGCCGAGAAGAGCCGAAGTCTTTACTAGAGCGATAGGAAAAGACCGCGTTAGAGTGAACTATTGAGGCTCCCAATGAGGCTCTAAAGGATGAATATTTCCCATAAATCTAAGTACTCCCTAAATAAGGGATCGGTGATATAGCAAAATGCTCTCGCCAACCCCCCCCCCCCCCCCCCCCACTCTCAATTTTGGTTAAAAGAAGCATACGAGCAGCATACTCCCCCTACCTCGGGAGTAAAAATACACAGTATATCTTCTTATAGAATGGCGAAATCACATCGACTTTTTGAATTTTGTCTAAGGCACTGTGACTTCTTATTTAGTATATATCATGACTAGATTAATAAAACATTTCTCCCTCATACAGATTTATGTCGATAGCAAACCCCTTACGCCCCCCCCCCCCCCCCTTAAAAGCATCGCTTTAACATTTCGTTTTGTTGCGGATTAAAAATAACTCCTGACCACCACGTATACCTCATCATACATTACCCCCCTTACAGACTCACCAAACTGACTACCATTGATACCCCTTACTCATAATACATGCCCCCTTTTAACAGGCTTACAACCCCCTAAAAAACTGATCACCCCATGGATACCTCTTACTCATAATATATTACCCTCCTACAGGTTTATGACGATAGTGTACCTCTTACGCCCCCAGCTGACCACCACGGATTTACCCTCCCACAGGTTTATGGCGATAGTGTACCCCTTACGCCCCCAGCTGACCACCACGGATACCTCTTATAATAAATTACCCTCCTACAGGTTTATGGCGATAGTGTACCCCTTACGCCCCCAGCTGACCACCACGGATGCCAAGAAGGTAATCACGGTTGTGTGGGTGCTGTCGCTAGCGCTCGTGTCACCGTACATCGCGGTGCTAAGAATGCGAGGTCAGCACTGTCAAGAGACGTTCGAGGAGCGGGGAATGCAAGCAGGGGCGTACACCATGGCAATATTCCTGCTGCAGTACGTGTTGCCGTTGACCCTTATTGGCTTATCTTACGTAAGGTAAGAGACAGACCCTGGAACCCACATTTTGGCACACTACATGCGACGCTCGCTCCGCGGCCACCAACAAAAAGCTTTAAAAAGTTAGCCAATCAACATACGAGAAGCACATTGTTGAATGGCACGAGGATTCCTAGTACGTTTCGCGTATTTTCATGGTTTTAATTGGTTTACTTTGCAAAACTGTATATGTGGCCACGCTAGCACACGTCGCATAGTGAGAAGGGCATTGAAATATATTATTTAATTTGGAAAATATGAGTATAATCATCAATCTTACGACTTAGCAATGGAACTGGGGCATGTAGGATGAACATAAAACATTGGTGTGCAATTATATATTGGTTATGCTATATATTGGTTATGCCATAGGACCTTCATTTAACACTACCGGGGCCCCAAGAGACATAAACACGGCTCGCAGATCCGTATAGACTGTCAGACTGAACTTTTTGGAAGATATGATATCAGCTTAAGCTGGCAAATTTTTTAGAGAAAATCTTGATATTTCCGTACGTTCTCGAATTCCTAAAACTGGAACCTCTCACTAGCTAGAAATTCCCTCTAATTTGCCTTGATATTCGGATAATACGAGGTGTTTTCTTCTTCCTTTGGACGTTTGTTTTTATGGGATTCAACTGTAGTACTGAAAGGAGCTTTCTTATAGAATTCTTATAGAAGTAAATCATTATCCGCAAGGCTTGGATAAGGTCGCTGTTGCGCATGCGCAAGCAAACCATGCCGTGCTTTACACCCTACTTGCGCGGTTGCTTTACATCTACAAACGTCGCCATTCGTCTGACATCATAAATAAAATTAGAAATCCTCTCTCCAACACTTTCTAACAGAATCGCCACGCTAAAACCACACATGTCAATCTGAATGGAGCCACTGCAGATGTTTACTAACGGGGCCTCCTTGACTACTCACCCTTTAGTCTATTTCTGCGGAGTAAGATAAGCGATCACTCCAGGGCTACTTCAAGCGATTGAAGTATTTGTCTGCAAGCGGCAGTTAAATGAAAATATAATCTTAAATTCAGTCAAAACAAGCGTTATGTAAATTATAGATTTCCTATTTCGGTACTTCTTTTAACCTCTCACACAGAGCGGTTAATTGCGCCTCAAGGATCTGTGAATACATGTCAGACGATTTAAATCAACGCCAGAATGCATGTATTAAAGCAATAGTTGAATAGAAATGCCCTTCCAATGTGAAGGGGAACTGTCTGCCATACTAATAACAATGACTTGCCAATTTCCTTTATTAATCCAAACTAATAGAATGAAAAAAGAGAACATCAATTCATATTTGATTGTGTAATAAAAACGACAAGCGTTGCCTTCTTTCGAGAACCTACTTAAAAGGCGGAAAAAGTACCCGCTAAAACGCGTGTTTATTCTTTGTTCAATTACCCCCTAACACAAACAAAAAAGTATTTCCGAGTACACCCTCCGGAGGTAGAATTTCGCTGTGTGACATTGGCGGCATAGGGGTAGACCTCCTTCAAGCATAGCGTGCTTGCCATCATGTCATTCATTATCCATGATTCACAATCCATTCAATTTAATACTCAGAATTGGCCGGGATCTCCGACGGGACAAGGGCTCATATTCATTATCCATGATTCACAATACATTCAATTGAATACTCAGAATTGGCCGGGATCTCCGACGGGACAAGGGCTCATATTCATTATCCATGATTCACAATACATTCAATTGAATACTCAGAATTGGCCGGGATCTCCGACGGGACAAGGGCTCATATTCATTATCCATGATTCACAATACATTCAATTGAATACTCAGAATTGGCCGGGATCTCCGACGGGACAAGGGCTCATATTCATTATCCATGATTCACAATCCATTCAATTGAATACTCAGAATTGGCCGGGATCTCCGACGGGACAAGGGCTCATATTCATTATCCATGATTCACAATCCATTCAATTGAATACTCAGAATTGGCCGGGATCTCCGACGGGACAAGGGCTCATATTCATTATCCATGATTCACAATCCATTCAATTGAATACTCAGAATTGGCCGGGATCTCCGACGGGACAAGGGCTCATATTCATTATCCATGATTCACAATCCATTCAATTGAATACTCAGAATTGGCCGGGATCTCCGACGGGACAAGGGCTCATATTCATTATCCATGATTCACAATCCATTCAATTGAATACTCAGAATTGGCCGGGATCTCCGACGGGACAAGGGCTCATATTCATTATCCATGATTCACAATCCATTCAATTGAATACTCAGAATTGGCCGGGATCTCCGACGGGACAAGGGCTCATATTCATTATCCATGATTCACAATCCATTCAATTGAATACTCAGAATTGGCCGGGATCTCCGACGGGACAAGGGCTCATATTCATTATCCATGATTCACAATACATTCAATTGAATACTCAGAATTGGCCGGGATCTCCGACGGGACAAGGGCTCATATTCATTATCCATGATTCACAATCCATTCAATTGAATACTCAGAATTGGCCGGGATCTCCGACGGGACAAGGGCTCATATTCATTATCCATGATTCACAATCCATTCAATTGAATACTCAGAATTGGCCGGGATCTCCGACGGGACAAGGGCTCATATTCATTATCCATGATTCACAATCCATTCAATTGAATACTCAGAATTGGCCGGGATCTCCGACGGGACAAGGGCTCATATTCATTATCCATGATTCACAATCCATTCAATTGAATACTCAGAATTGGCCGGGATCTCCGACGGGACAAGGGCTCATATTCATTATCCATGATTCACAATCCATTCAATTGAATACTCAGAATTGGCCGGGATCTCCGACGGGACAAGGGCTCATATTCATTATCCATGATTCACAATCCATTCAATTGAATACTCAGAATTGGCCGGGATCTCCGACGGGACAAGGGCTCATATTCATTATCCATGATTCACAATCCATTCAATTGAATACCCAGAATTGGCCGGGATCTCCGACGGGACAAGGGCTCATATTCATTATCCATGATTCACAATCCATTCAATTGAATACCCAGAATTGGCCGGGATCTCCGACGGGACAAGGGCTCATATTCATTATCCATGATTCACAATACATTCAATTGAATACTCAGAATTGGCCGGGATCTCCTACGGGACAAGGGCTCATATTCATTATCCATGATTCACAATCCATTCAATTGAATACCCAGAATTGGCCGGGATCTCCGACGGGACAAGGGCTCATATTCCAACGACGCGCTGCAAAGAGAACAAGAGAAAGAAGCGCACAAAGTAGTCAAGGTCCTAACGGGCGTGGTCATTACATTCGCACTACTCATGCTTCCTAATCACGTGGTTTTTATATGGATAGACTTTGGAAGAGGAGGTGGGTGTCAGATTGTCACCAGTCCAAGACTTCTAAACACAATATTTGTGCAGAGTATTGGTGCGTAAAGGTCTATCAGCCTCTACGCGATCCTTATGCAATATGTACAGGTGCGTAAAGGTCTATAAGTCTCTACGCGATCCTCATGCAGTATGTACAGGTGGGTAAAGATCTATCAGCCTCTACGTAATCCTTATGCATTATGTACAGGTGCGTGAAGGTCAATCAGTCTCTACGTAATCCTTATGATGTCCGTTAAGGTCTATCAGCCTCTACGCAATCCTTACGCAGTACGTAAAGGTGCGCAAAGGTCTATCAGTCTCTACGCGATCCTTATGCAGTACGTAAAGGTCTATCAGTCTGTACGCGACCCTTATGCAGTACGTACAGGTGCGTAAAGGTCTATCAGTCTCTACACAATCCTTATGCTGTACGTACAGATACGTAAAGGTCTATCAGTCTCTACCCGATCCGTATGCAGTACGCGTACAGGTGCGTAAATGTCTATCAGCCTCTACGTAGATTCTTTTGCTGTACGTAAAGGTCTATCAGCCTCTACGCGATCCTTATGCAGTACGTAAAGGTGCGTAAAAGTCTATCAGCCTCTACGCGGTCCTTATGCAGAACGTAAAGGTCTACCAGCCTCTACGCAATCCTTATGCAGTACTTAAATGTCTACCAGCCTTTTACGTAATCTTTATGCAGTACGTAAAGGTGCGTAACAATAAATCAGCTTTACGCATATTTAAAACAACGGCATCGAAACGAGCACGCTTGTGACTTTCTAGCAGAACTATCGCCCCCAGCACGCGGATCTCAGTATCTACTAGGATATTTTCACAAAGGAGCACATCTTTAAAATCACATATTTTTTCGTAATCACACCATTAGCAACAGACGGTCAGTGCACGCCGTCATTGAGAGTTGACGCATTTTTTCTGTGATTCCTCAGGTGATCACGAATACGTGAATCAAATCGTGTCTCTCGGACAGATCCTTGTCTACTTCAACAGCGCGACAAATCCGCTCATCTACAACGCCGTCAACGAGCAATTTCGTGAGGGATTCCGTCTGTACTTCAAGTCTTGGATTGATTTATTACTCAAACAGCACCGTGACTCTATGGCGGTAAGTGGAGATGGGCGACCGCGTCGGGGACTGGGCAAATGCGCCATGTGCGCTAGCGACGCGGACACCGACGAGGATGTAGCGCTGAATGGTACATGCATCTCAAACTACCGACGCGATAACAATAACGGGAGCTGTGCTTCATATTCACCAAAAACTAATGCGTCTGAAGTGAATATGACACAGGCCGACGAGGTGACAAGGTCGCTGACAAAAGTCTAGAAAGCGAGCAAGGCGTCTGTTCCAGACGAACTGAGAATGCCATCTGCAGCACAGCCCGCCACTAAAGAAGTGTTACAGATTGGGCAGCTGATAACTTGAGACTCCAGAGACAGTAAATCCGCTTTTAAAAACGCGATTTAGATCAAAGCAGGCAAGTGGCAGTCAAATGCGGTAAAAACCGTCGGGATCCCATCGTTCAACACGTGGTCGGACAAGTGTTTGTAGAAGAGCACCCTTAAAACCCGACTCTAGATGGGGCTAGAGTCAACTGAAGCCGTACATGAAAATGATCCGCTGTTAAAATATTTGTAGGCGAGAAATTATGAAGTAGAGTAGACAGCAAAACAATGTTAAGATATTACGCGCATCCTCCTTCCCTCCACTACTCGTGCGTGTGGTTGGGTCATTTGTTATTGAAGGATCGTCAGATACGCCAGCTTGTTCTGTGTTTAATCTACAGTTTGCAACAGAGTGACAGAATGGGGTCGTAGGCAGGTCGCATACAGCTAAATAAAGATGTGTAAATCAGCCTCTACGTTTAGTGCCATTTTGTCTTCCTACACACATTTGCTTTGCTCCCAACGTATCATGACGGGGGTGAGATACATATTACAAACTTTCGGGATATATTGGCAAATAAATCCCCTTATCTGAAAAACACCAATGTACAAATATATATAGAATAAAGACGCACCTCCGAATGATGATCAGTCACATATTCACGTTGTAAAATAATTATTAGTTATAGCATGACACGAGGTGAATTTAGTGATTAAATGTCCCCGCAACCAAGGGTTGAATAGTTAAAGTCCCGGAGTTGCGGGGACATTCATTCACTAAACCCCCCGAAATGCCGTGCTATAACTTTGTAATGCCATGATCACCGAGGAAATAAACTCACAACTACGAGTAATATTAGATTGGATGAGCAAACACGGTTCACCGGATCAAGGCATTGCATACGCATTGTTCTTTTTATCCCCCGAGAGACCACCACATTTTCACGAACAATTCTCAAATCAAACATAGTTGATTTACATGGTTGCTCCACATATCTACAGTTTTAGTTCTTTGATGTCATTAGCATGCATGCATACAGCAATCAAAATCACCCTACATGGATCTAGTCTAACGTTGTTTAATATCACGAGATCAATTATTCTGGTCTTTTGGCTCAGGGTCTATTTCTGCGCTGATCAGGAACCTTCCTATTTGTTTCCTTGGTGGAAACTAAAAAACAAGCATCTTGGTTCTTAAAATACGTCCTCTCGCGCGGAAATGTAAAGATTAAGCGTTCAACTATCAGGTTCCAAACGCTCTAAGTGAAATATCGAGTTGAAGTATGTTTTGTTTAAACCTGAAATACAGCAATTTTTGGCCGCCATTATTCAGTTGGAATCGAACGATCGAACGCCGTGATGTCACTTGTCCCCAAAATCAAGCTATGGGATGGAATGCCTCGCTCTGAGTCGCAAAAAAATCACAGCACGCACAGAGAGTGGGGTGAGGGTTTAGCCAGAGAAGTCAGCGCAATACGATTTACTCAATGAAAGTACCCCCAAATTAGATAAGCTAGAGGTCTGTCGTGCTGAAACGTTGAATAAGCAAGCTAAAAAGTGGAAGGAGAAAGCCCTGAAACAGAAAGACTAAAGCCAAGTAACAACCGTCTTAACTTTGTGAATTACCCAAAACAAACTGCATGATGGAGAGTTAAGAATACGATCTTACGAGCTCAGAAGAACAATTGGAACCCAAAAAATGAATCTCATGTGTGACACCATATGAAGAGAAGTGCCGGTAAGAAAATAATAAAAACTTTACGGGAAAAAGTTTGTTGTTTCTTTCTTGTTTGTACAACGCCTTTTTACAAGCGCGCGCCATTTTGATTTTGAAAGGCACCCCTTTGAAATGAAAGTCCGAAAGTGAAAGTACAGTTCCGCAATACTTTACTATAATTGAGAAATTGGTCGTTTCCGATTTCTTGCACTTGTCCTAAAACTACACTAGCCTTGCTACATCTAACTTTAGAACAAAAGAAATAGCTAGACTTGAAAGAATTCATTCATGACAAACATCATGACAAAGCAGCTTTGGGGATTCAAATATTCAGTAAGCTTAAGTTATACTTATTCACCATGTGTGATTATATAACATTAAACCAATGACATCACATACTCACCATATTTGTGAGTGTGGAAATAGTTTTGATTCAATATCAACCACGATCAAAACTTTACAACAACAATTTAAGTATTGTCAATTCACAATTGAATTAGGTAAGTCTATGTTACTTGACTAAAAAAATTTAATAGCTATTATTTACAGCATCACTATTTGCTCAATTACCTGGTACATAGAATCTGAGAAACTTCCATTCAACAAGTTTAGACATATTTGTATATGAGCAAATTTTCATGAAATTGACATTAATCAAAAAATATTTCAAGACATCTTCCCAAAATAGCAATCACAGGGATTCTTCATAAGTACAACTACTCCTCCAGAGATTGGTAAATCATGTACAGCAGGAGTTTATAGAATCTAAAACCAATAACCAACAACAAAGTTTAAAATAATAACAGCAGTATAAGTCTTTGTTTTGGTGTTGATCAAATACTGAATGCTGGACCATCACCAGACTGTAAGGAAACTGATCTTGGGTACAGTAGTGTTGCAAGGCAAAGCCACAATGAAAAGCTTGAATATCATTCAATTCCCCCAGCAGAATTTTCAATATATTGCATTTGGCCATAATATTTGACGATCCTTTGAGTGGGTCCCTGTACTATTTTATTATACCCTATCTAACACTCCCATGAACCACCGCGTTTTGCGACACATGGATTCTCGAGTGCAACCATTTTTAAGGTGTACGGGGTGTATACACTTCCCTAAAGGCTACCGAAATATTACTGTAATTTTTTAAGACTGCATACACCGCCCCCTCTTCCCTGAAAGTAAGCTAGGGCGTGACTGTTTAAACTTGAATAAATCTGAAATGCAAGGCGAAATTATATAAGAAAAAGTAAGAGTAAAAATATCATATTTTTACGTGTGCTTATATAATAAAATTTGATAAACATATCACCTGAAATACAAATAATCTGCAATAGCTCTCTTTGCGTGCATGTTGGCTCCCTGTGTTGACTCGCGTTCTTCCGGGATGTTGTACTTTGATCCTTGCAGGTGATAATGAATAATTCATAACAAATAAGTGAACAGGCAAGGGAAAGCACTGCACGCTTTCCAACCATTCCGTAAAAGCCCCTTTATCGTCTGTTTTCGAGGAAATAACTGTTCGATGGTAGCAAGATTGTACTTAGAACTATAACCCCCTCAGCGAGTGTTTCTCGGAAGAAAAGTATCAGCTTGATACGGTTCATTTCGCGCGATAACGCTAAATCGCTTGATGACTAGATCTGGGTGCTTGCGTGATCGAAAAAATACTGCACAGAGGGAACCAATCAGCGATTAAGATACTGTCCTGATATAAATGCTGACGCTCACGGAATTATTATAACATATCCCAATAGACAGAAAAGGCGCAATCGTATCACAGACCAGCCAAACAGCCAGCAAACTTTACAAGTTGCAAAACTTATTTATCTACCAAAATGAGTATCGGTTTTTTAGGTGCGGGAAAGATGGCTCAAGCAATGGCTCGGGGTCTTTTGGCATCTGGTGAGTCGTAACACTAAACTAGTATTGTTTTCAACCGTGAATGTCAGTATATGAATGTGGGGATACCGATCGCGTATAATAAAGCTACATAGTTAAAAGGAGAGACGAAAATAAACCGTTCCTATTCATACACAAATAAAACGCGTTCATAATTATCGATTCAGCCGGGGATGCAAACCGAGACATCGTAGCTGGTTGCTTTCACGCTCTACTTCACCTGTTTTTCACAAAGGGTTATACCTACAGACGGCCTTTGTACTTATTCGATTGAGTGCGGCTAGTTTACCTACCTAAACATGTTATAGACAATCGTATCATCCGTGCCCTGTATTCAATGCATGCAAATGAGTTGCGCTGACGTAAAGCCGGAACGGAAGCGTAAGTCTTATGTCGCCACAGGCGCCCCAAGTTCAGTGGTCGAACCCTCCGGGGTAAGAAAACGACACAGAGACTTCTTGTAAGACTTCACCCTTTATTATACACCAAAATCCACTAACCAATTCTTAATTTTTTTAAAACGTTTCTATGTACATATTGACATTAGTATCGAAGCGCTTTTTATACGAGAAGACCACTGAACTTGGGGCGCCTGTGGTGTCGCATGGTTTTACGCATGCTCAATTCAGTCTAGTGCGCAAACCCCCTCGACGAGCCAAAGTTAATTTATGCTTTTATGTTCCGCTTATGCATATGTCGATCCGGTTTTCACGCGACGTTAGCGTAGCATAGACGTAAAGATAATATCAAAACGTCTTGTTCTTCTTGCGCTTACGTCGAGCCGGTTCCCATGCGACATCAACTCTTATGCTTCCGTCTACGTCTACGCTTACGTCGCTCGTGAGAACCAACCAAGAGATCACACAGAAATAACTTTGCCCGTCCACCAGGAAACAACGGGAAAATAAAATCTCTAAATAAAATCTCTAAAAGTAAACCCTTCTGAAAAAGGCACGAAATAAGTTGCTTTTTGCTGCTCCAAGCATGGGCGTGCGCTATTGCCATCCAAAAGTCATGTGATCTCTTAGCACAAGACCCCTATTCTTTCATTTTCATTCCTATGTATTTACATTGAATATGGCTCATGGATGAAAAGTTTGAACTTTGCTAAAGAGATAATAATTCATGGTTTTCTTGTGCAGTACTGAAATTACTTGAATAAGCGCCTTCCGTTGCACCCCCAAAATAAGTGCGGCGCCTTAGAAGAAAAAAATGAATCAACGTCTGCCCCAAACAAGCGCCGTGCCTAAAAATTGTGTTGCACAATAGACAAATGATGGGGGGACTGTACGTTAGAAAGAGATTAATGCAATGTAAGTAGTAAAAAGTAGTACCCGCCACAACATTATAACATTAAATCTAGAGATGAATTGTACACTTCCCCCCAAATTATACAATTATAAAGTACTATAAAAAGCTTACTTTTTGTTATTACTCTATATTATTCTAGGTACTTTTACAAGAGAGCAAATAATTGCCAGCTCAATTGACGATATCACATCCAAGGAAATGCGGGTGAGCAAGAGTATAATAAGTCAGTAACAGTCTATGTATGTATGCATGTTAGGTGTAGATATTGGGTGTACATAAGTGAGGTTCAGACCTATGAGTGTGGAAAATAAAAAAAATAATTTGAGAATGCACAATGGGTCAAGGGTAGCAGCTATGCTTTAAAAGTGCAATATTTTTTTTAAATTATTAAAATGATTCACAGAAACAATAAGAAATAAATAAAATGCACAAATTACTCATAAATACTGAGCTCGGCTATCTCTTCTCATTCCAGGGTTTGGGTATTCATGTTACTGACAACAATTGTGAGGCAGCTGGTAATAAAGACATAGTGATTGTGGCTGTCAAGCCAAATGTAGTAAAAGATGTCCTGAGTGAAATTGCCCCTGTTATCACGCCAAAAAACCTGGTGGTGTCCATAGCTGCAGGAGTCAGTTTAAAATCCATGGAAAAGGTTAGAATATTATTATCTTTCATTTCTTTAAACAGTTCTAATCTTATCTTATCTGAAATGTTGTTCTGACCATCATCTGAGCAGGAAAACAAATAAAAAGCGGATTGAAGTTGTATGTTGTGGGCCTGTCTGAAAACAGGGTTTCCACAACAGCACAGCAGACCCTAGTTTTTCAGCAGATTGTTTTATTCCTTTTCTAGTTATACCACTTCCCTTTTGTTTGTACAGAATAATGCCTAACATCCCAACTCTTGTGTGTTCTGATTTCTTTCTCCAGTGTCTTCCCCATAAAAGCCGTGTAGTTCGAGTAATGCCTAACATTCCAACACTTGTACGGGCCGGTGCATCAGCCTATGCTTTGGGGCATAATGCTATTGGAGATGACTCTGAAACAGTCAAAAGACTAATGTCTGCAGTGGGATATGTTCAACAAGTGAGAGAGAAGGATGTTGCAGCTGTCACAGGGCTGAGTGGGTCAGGGCCAGCTTATGTGAGTGACAAAAAGAGGAACATTTCACTTATATGTGTTTGGAATTACAATCACTACTAAAACAGTAGCCGATATCATAATGATCATGTGACCTTGTTCTTGTTGCTAAGAAAATTAAAACAAACAAATTATCTAGACCTTAATATATATTCTGAATCCTAAAGGCATGTTTTACAACTTGAGAAAATTATAAATTAGAGCCATGTTGAGCACACAGGTGCTTCCATAGATATATGATTGTATGTGTAGGCAATGTGTAGGTCTGAGAAAATACTTAATACAATTAAAATGAAAAAAAAATAAATAAAACAACTCATCAAAATACTAAAACTCTCATTTTATTTCTATTTTAGTGTTTTATGGCAATTGAGGCATTAGCAGATGGTGGAGTGAAAGCTGGTTTGCCCCGACAAGTTGCAATAAACCTTGCTGCACATACTTTAATGGGCGCTGCCAAGCTTGTCTTGGAGACTGGGAAGCACCCTGGGGAGCTCAAAGATTCCGTTTGTTCCCCTGAGGGTTCTACGGCATATGCAATCCACTCTTTAGAGAGAGCAGGCCTTCGAGCAACACTTATGGATGCTGTAGATGCTGCTCTTAGAAGGACTATTGAACTTGGGAAAATAGATAAATTATAAATCATCATAGGGCATTCATACATAGGTAGCAATAGCATTCTTTTGAAGAACAAAACAAAAATTATCTATTTTTATCATGAGTGAATATTGTTCTTAAATATATTAGCAGATTTCAGAAGATTTAGACTATGTGATGTAAAAAGAAGTTAAAAAATAGTATTTATCAAGAGGAAGTCAAATTATTTTATATTATTTATGGAACATACAGGTTCATTATAGCATTAACAGCTAAATAAAGCATTACTCTGTACATGACATGTGAAAGCATGTTATATATTTACTACCAAGTTGAATTTAATACAATAAATTAATGGCAATCTCTAAGGTACTCTAAACAATGAAAACTAATAAAATGTCATCTGATTACAGTATCTTTTATTTATGTTGAAGCATCCCTTTAATGTCAGTTTGTCTATTGATACACTTCCTTCGAATGTTCTTTACATCCTCTCGCAAGATCCCTTTACACAGACCTTTTCCAGAGAGCCAGTCCATCAGATTCCACACTTAGTCATCAAAATCTATTTTTTCTTGTCTCACAGAAAACATTGTATATCCATCTATTACAAAGTAAAGGAAATATGAATATGAATTTGACTGTTTAAAAATAAACATGGTCAGTTAAGCCCAGGTTTAACCTGAATTTGGATAATCTCTATACACTGATTCTAATAGATTCTTTCGTCTCTTGTCTATTGAGGTTTCTGTCAGCCCTTTGGAAGAAAACCGGAGACATTGCCACTTTGAAGCTTAAAACAAACCAGTAAATGTCCTTGAATAAGATAGAAACATAATAGAGATGTTCTTGGCAAGAGGAGTGTTGGTGAGATGACTGCCAGTTGCATTTAAAGGCACCACAATGTTGAAGAAACATCACTGAAACAGTACTAGTGCAATGTTTCTATAAAATATAGTGGCCCCATTTAACCGCAAAAGCTCAAGTAACAGAATGAAGTTCAGGTATTCTTTCCATTTAAGACTTTATAGTAAAAGTTTTTTTTTAACCCAGGATTAAGACAGTTACAGGGTACAGGGTGGTGATTGTACAAGTAATTTAACATTTAATCTTAGAAACAAAAATGCAGAAATAACCGAAAAGGCCCCTTACAGACCCTGAGGCAGCAGAATTCACCTTCAATTACATAATCACTTTCAAAAGATAGTCAAAACTTTATGAATAGAAAAGGATTTGCTGAAGAGTAGCGGATTTGTCAAACAACAGTCATTCCCCCTTCAATCCTTCGACCGATGTCAAGTTTATGCCCCGTCACGAGCTTCTAAAAATGTAGATAAGTGATATTTGGTGTCAAATTGATATTCCACGCAGAGAAAAAGTCAGCAAAGATGGCTCAGAGAAAGCAAGGATACACACGCCAAACACAGTAGTCAGCAGTCCTGCGAATACCAAGCCGTTTCTTGACCTGAATTTAGACTGTAGTCTGCTTTTCTGGATCTGTTGTGCAGCATTTTTTAACAACTTTTCTTGGTTTGTACCAACGCTTTGAGATGGAGGAGCCATGTTGAAATCTCGATATTCACTGACCATTGTCTGCAGATTCAAGTGGCACAGAGCCTTCAGTGTCAAATTCAGCGGCTGGTTGCTATGCACTTGGAAATGACGTCATTCTCTCAAGAATACTGGCTTGTTATTGGTTATCTTCTCATTACAAGTCTGACATCGTGGTACCCAAAATAACGCACGTATAGCAGACATAAGGAATTTCGCTGAGTCACAGCGCAAGTGGCATGCTTTGAGCGCCTCGTTGGTGGTTACGTGGATTTTACGTGAAATTATAGTCACGAAATAAGGTCGTTTCTGGCCTACGGGACATAATTTTCCACATATTCGCTGTAAACAGTTTTTCTCTATATCCTACAAGAGAAAAGCAAGAGTTTAGTGGCTTGTTTCGAGATTTATCAAGAGCTATTGTCGCACCGTGAAAACTATTCAAGATGGTGGCGGGGAAGAAAGAGGAGAGCTTGCCATATCTTCTAATGCTTCTGTCTCTTCTGAGGCCGGAATTACAAGGCTACATAAAACCAGAACAAGCTGCACCAGTGATTCCAGTTGGAGGAAGCACGTACAATTTGACTGGGGCTGCATTCAATAGCCATCCATATAGTGCCACAAGTTTCAATAATTACTTTTTTTCATCGAAAGAGGCGAACGCAGCTGCGAATGGCAATGACCCTTTGAGTCAATATCTGAACTGGCCGCCGAATACGCAGTTTAACACTAGTGCGATAGCAATGATACTCGGCGAGCCCGGCCCAAGCTTTCGGCTGCCGTATGGGGACTCGGAAAGCGGGTACAGCTCGGATGAAGCTCTATCGCCATTGTCTGCGGCCAGCTACAGGTCCGCGTCGCCACCTTACACCAGCAATGATATGACCGGAATGCAGGGGGGTATTCCTGTTGAGGTTACTGAGCCTGGTGCTACTGGGTTCTCTTCAAACGGTGCTTTTAACCCAGAGGACTTTGTTGATTTGGACTTGTTTCAACTCGTAGATCAACCCAACAAACAAATCCTCGAGAACCCCGGAGCCGAACAACATGGCGTCAAACAGGAACCTTCAACCCCCACGAATAAAATGTGTCCTCAATCCTGCGCTGGCTTGTCTATGGGCAAATCCGCCACAAATGTGGACTTTACAAACCCATTTTCATTAGACCTTGGTATTGGAGATAAACATTTCGACCCATATTCCATCGATTTTGAAACAAACCAGACAACGCAATTCCCAGGGCTATCGGAGGCGGGGACATCCGTCGATATCGACTCTCTGATCGGCCTCGATTTCCCCCTCGAAATTCTAAATGAATTTCAACAAGAACCTGCAAATCAACTCGCCCAGTACCCTCTTGATGGAGACCAGAACTCCCGTAACAATGACAGTGGAATTCCTCTGCCTGGTGAGTTTTTTAATGATAAAAAATAAGATATTTTAGTTGGCGGGAATAATGTAATTGTTTCATATTGCGTGCACCTACTCACGGTTATACCTGCGACGATTTACATACGACAGTAAAGTCAAAAATAGGTGGAAAAACGTAGAAATAATGTTTAAGTAACAAAGATTATTACAATTCGAGAAGAAGTAATATTTAGTAGGTTCTAATTTTATAATAATCCAACTGTCTTCAGTTTCCATGATACCCATATATGGAAGGATCTGCTCCCTCAGTCACGTGATGTTATGACTCTTAGTTTCATCTCGACGCATTTTTAGGCTCTACGAATGCATTTAAAAAACTGTTTTTGAAATTGTCTTGGGTAATTAGTTCAGAATTTTAGGTTTAGAAAGTTGAAGAATAACCGTTTGCTCCTATTTTTAAGGTAATGCAGGTCCAGTGACCTCGCAAAGCAGCACAAACCCAGAACTGCCTTCTTTCAGTCAAGCCCTTCAGCCTCTCTCAGACCAGCAAGCCAGCAAAGCAAGATCAGTATTCAAGTCGAATGCTGGAACGTCAACATCAAAGGGAAAGAAAGCTGTTGCCTCAAAAAAGGTTTTGGCATCAAAAGCAGATGCTGACTCATTGGACATTGGTGTGTCAGAGGAAAAGATTGTTGAGATGTCTGTCGCTGAATTCACCACATTCCTGGAAAAGCTGTCAGATGCACAAGCTAAGTATGTGAGGGATGTTAGAAGACGTGGCAAGAATAAGGAAGCAGCGCGCATTTGTCGAAAACGCAAGATGGACGCCATTGAAACACTGGATGACGAGATAACTCGACTAAAACAACAGAGACAAAGCATGTTTGATGAGCGAAAAGACTTACAGCAGGAAACTGCTGAACTGAAAAGAAAGATCAGTGAACTAGAAAGCTCTTTATTCAGTAGTTTTAGGGATGACAATGGTCGCCCTCTGTCTTCTGAAGAATATTCCTTGTTTCAGGGCTCTGATGGAGCTGTCTTCTTAGGCAAGAACATTGCAAGTAAAGAGAAAAAGAAAGAGAAAAGTAGCTAGTGTTAAAATAAATACGTATCCAGCATGTAATCTATTGAATAATTTTACAAGCAACGCTTAGCCAAGTTTTAGAATCACTTAGAAACTCAATGATGAAAATGAAATTTGGTTGTCAAAATTGCAAACTTTGTCTCCATCAGCATATTGGTTTCTCCCTACTTTTGTAAATAGACTTATTATATTCCTAAAGAAAATGTACATATTGTGAATACTTTCTTTTATTATGATAGCACTAACAAAAAGCTATCAAGTTCCAAGGATGGGTTTGGTTTTTGCCATACAATGGCTAACATTGTCTTTTATAAAGATAGTTAGGTAACTCCCTGCTTCAAGCAATTTCTATTCAAACCAGTTTGTTCCACTTGAGTTATGAACCAGTAAATGGGTTCTGCACTATTACTTCGTCTTCCTTAGCTCCCGAGTGTTATTTTGTTTGAGTTGGGATTAAAAGGATAAAAATAAACAATGTAAAAGCGAAGGATTTGTAAAGAAAAATAATTGCTTATTTTTGTGTTTGTTATTTTGTACCTCTCACATAATTTTGGATGATGCAACGTTCAGAGATCTTGCATGATTCATGTACTTGAATTATTTTCATGTACTTGAATTATTTATGCGCAGTCATGACGCCTTATGATGTCACGTGCTGTCCATGTAACATGTCGTGACACGTGTGATAGTCGGGTTAGCGCTGGCGCAAGCATAGCCATACTTGGCCACTGCATAGAATCGAATCCATGGGGGGAGTAATGGTGTGTATTAGAACCAGAACGAAGACAGTTCTTTTCATATGCAAAAGAAGATGTGAATCGTTAATAGGCTTGAACTAACAGATCACGTAACTTTTTGGGTCATTCGCGCGCGTTCTCCAGAGCGGTAAACAACAAAAAGCAACTTCTTTAGCACTTACGAATAAACCAGAAAGTTTTTTCTTAACAGAAAGAGCTTATTTTCGTTGAAATATATATTTTTATTTTTTATCGTTCTTTAGCGTGACGGACGCAATCACGTGGTCAATGCATAAGTCGCAACCAAAATCTCATATGCCTGACAAAACCTTTTTTTTATAAGAAACTTTTTTATAAAACGTCCAGCCTGGGATTTCACCAAAATTTAAGAACATACCGAGGCTCAGATAGCAGAAACTTTTTTTTAGTTCTGATGTGTTCTAAAATGCAGAATCAAATTGTGCTCATAGTAACAACCTTATTATTGCTATCGATCATTAGTGTAATTCTCTTCCTAATAATTAATAGGGTATCATATTCTTATATACATTAAAATTTTAAAACATCGTTATGAACATATTCAGCCTTCAAATGTCCAAAAATAAGAACGGCCAAGCCTCAACTGAAAATTAAACGTTCTTATATAAAAAAAAAGAAAGATTGTAATGCATCTAAGTCTACAAAAATTGTTAGTTGTAATTTCTTCTCGAGAAGTCTGAAGGCCCTGGTACCCATGACTATAAAATCTTAAAAATCTCAATAATATTCGTCCTTTGCTGTTGTGTCGATGAAATCCTGAGCTATTTGGGCCACAGGTAGCCCAAGCTCTTTATAAGTCCCCATCGATTTTACGGTAAATATAGGGCGAAAATCAAAATTAGGAAAAACTTGAATCTTGAAAAAGGCGCTTTAATACGGCCAAAAACACGCAAAAAGTAAACATAAACACAACACTAGACTACACACGTCTTTTCAACTAGCTGTGTTTTATTTTTCACTAATTTTGTTTTTCGCCCTATGTTTACCGTAAAATCAATAGTGACAAATAAAGAGCTTGGGCTACCTGTGTTTGGGCGAGTAGTGACACTAAAAGCGGTTGATAGGCAGACCAGTGCGTGACACTAAAAGCGGCTGAAAGGCAGACTATAGAATGAACGGCTCCGTGTGTTTATTACAAACTAAAACCGCATTCACACCAGCACTTAAACCAGTTCAAAGGTGGTTTAATTAAACTGGTTTGGGTCTTAATCTCCCAAGAGTCGACACCAAGAACAAAACTGAATAGAGATTTGCTAACTGTTACTACTAGTCTTAGTCTCGCGCGATATTTATTCTGCTCATCCGGGACCTTTTATACAAAAAATTTCCCGCCAAATTCCTTCACATGATCAGTTGTTCGAGGCTTTGCTGTGGATTTTCGCAATGGATGTCGCTGATCGAACGACAGGAACGGCAAATGTTCGCGATGAGCTGGCTGATCGATGTCAAAAACTCTTCCAGGATTTTTTAGAAGAGTAAGTTTTGCTCTGTTTTCGTCGATTTGTTGTGTTAGCGAGGGAATGATCGATGAAACCATTTCCGAAACTCGTTCCTTGAAACCACATGGCCGTGTAGCAAGAGAAATTGAAAGATATTTACACTATAAGATGCTACGTTTGCAAGGTTTAATTTGAGGTTTATCTTTAAACTCGTACATTTTTTGAAAATGAAGTGGTTTGTTTGGTTTAATTTCAAGCGACTTCTGTATTTTGTTCCAACAAGTCCTTGTTGTGTGTATATTTTTTTTTCTGTGATGTACCAATTTACGACTACACCAAAAGTCAGATAAAAATATTTTATTAAGCTTTAACATATCTCAAACACAGTGTATTTGTCAATGTAACTCCTACTTATTCTAATCCTCTGCCACCCCCCAGTTGACTACTGATCTTATCAAAATCTGAATATTTTTCGTAGTAAAGTTTGAATCCTTTCTGAGTTTTGTGATGTTATTGATTTATATTTTTTAGCTAGAATGTATTTATGTCTGTTTTTATGCCAGTGCTTCCAGCTTTTATTGTAACCAATAAGAGAAGGGCAAAAAATTTGATTGACATCAACCAATGCACAATTTTTGACACCAGTTAGAGTCCTCATCAGTGCATGTTTTTTATTTCACTTTTTTTTTCAAAGTGCTTTTTTAATCAAAGAAATTAATCAATGTTTTTTGAAGTTCAGAAGTATAACAACCAAAGCTCAAAGAAATTTCATTATTTTAATTTTTAAAAAGTCTGACCATTTGCTACAGCTTACTGTTGCTGTGAATCACTGTGAAAAGAAAATAATATGTGGAATGCTACTATTTCCCTAATTGTCATAGTGCATATCTTACTATGGGGTCCTCAACAGGTCCGCTCTTACTCCCTTATCACATGTGATCACTGCAGCCTTAAGCAAGTAGCTTCCCATACTCCCTATATACCTATGTTTACAATTGGCCTTACCATGTCAGAGATTGCAGTGTAATGAGATTGGTATCTAAAATAATTTTGAATGCTTTGCCCCTGTCAAATATGTAATATTCTCAAAGGTTCCTATTAATCATATCAATCAATAATGCATTGTTTTTGGCAGCTTTTTTCAGAGCTTCAAAAAGTCAAAACATTGACCAAAGTCTAGGCAACTGCATGTATTGTATTTGATTTACACCCTAATAGTGGACAGTTTGTCTCTGGATTTGGATTATCCAGTCCTTAGAATAGTAAAAGCAACAAAGCCATGCATTTTTTGCCCCTATAAGCTGAATTTAATAAAAGTTGTTGTGTTAACTATTTTGTTGTCCAGGTTTGAGCTTGACGGAGAAGTGAAGTACCTTGCTGATGCACAGGAACTGATTCGTCCAGAAAGAAATACACTTGTGGTCAGCTATCAAGATGTTGAATCATATAATGCTCAGCTAGCAACTCTTATTCAAGAAGACTATTACAGGTGTGTTTGTTGGGTATGACTTTTAAAGTGTGACAAATGCTACCTGTGGCAACTAAGTTTTGAAAACAATAACCAATCAGGATGAAAGTACCGTAATGATTTTAAAAAGCGCCCTCTTTGAAGTAAGTGCCCCATCTCATCCCCTCTAAACAAATATCAACAAATGCACCACTTGAACGTTGTAAATTTACATTGACATTCTCACATTACAACCAGGCCTATTTATTATTCCTCCTATAAGTGCAAGTTTTGTTCTCAGTCCATTCAGAAGCTGGTACTTTTTGCCAAATTGAAATAAGCTCCCCCTCCCCAATAAGCGCCACCTCTCCAATTAGCGCCCATCTAAAGACCCAAAAAAATTAAATAAGTACCCCGTCCGCTTATTAGAATCATTATGGTATCACAAATTTGTTGTCATTAGTAACACATACTGATGCATTTTTTGTGTGATGTTGATTTGCTGATAATGTTTATGTAGATCAAATAGTTCCAATATTGCATCCTTATTGATTAAACTTTTAGAACCATCAAGAAAGTTGATTTGATGCTTCAGGTACTTTCACTGATCAAAAATAATTTCAACAAAAAGAAGATTATTCCCTCATTATTTTTTTCATTTCAGGGTGTTTCCCTATTTGTGCCAAGCAGTGAGAAACTTTGCAAGGGATAGGGGACAAGTTCCTCCAAATAAGGAGTTTTATGTGAGCTTTATTGACTTACCCACCCGACACAAGTAAGCATTCAAACCATTCTAGATATTTGAAAACAAAATATGTGAAATTTAACATTAACAAGTAGCTTGTTAGATTGCTTTTAAATTGGTTTCTCTTGGTTTATTTTGCTATAGAATCAGGGAATTGACTAGTCAGAAGATTGGAAGCTTGTTACGCATCAGTGGTCAGGTTGTAAGGACACACCCAGTTCATCCTGAACTTGTAACAGCAACATTCACTTGTCTCGATTGCCAGACAGTTATCAAAGATGTAGAACAGCAATTTAAATATACTCAGGTAATTGAGTGATGTTTCAGCCCATGGCTAGACAGGGTTCTGATAATTCTAAAATTACTTTTTCTTGCAGCCTACAGTTTGCAGGAACCCTATTTGCCAAAACAGAGCTCGCTTTGCGCTGGACATCAATAAGTCGCGTTATGTGGATTTTCAAAAAGTACGCATACAGGAAACACAGGCGGAGTTACCAAGGGGCTGTATCCCTAGAAGGTCAGCAAAGATTCTTAACAACAAAACAGGGCAGAAAATTTGAGATGTTTACTAACCTTCTTCAACTTTAGTGTGGAAGTGATTCTTCGTGCCGAGGCAGTAGAGCAGGCCCAGGCTGGGGACAAATGTGATTTTACTGGAACTTTGATTGTGGTACCTGACATTGCGCAGCTTGCAACACCAGGTGAGGCTCTTATTAATTAACCTGTTAGCTCATATAGTGTGGTTTAGTCAGCAAGCATTGTATGTGACATGGCTCAGATCAAAATTGTACACTACAACTTTTCAGTCTGCAACATTTCAAAAATCATTTTTATGATTGTGTTGTAGTGGTTGGCTTGATTTATACACTCTACAACCCAAGCTGATTGCTTGACATGTTGCATACAGCAAAATCCTGTTGTCTTAATTAGCCTTAAAGTGCCCGTAGCATTAAACTCTCAATTTCCGGGTTTTCTGGGTTTACCAATATATCAGTAGTTTAGGACTTGAAAACAAACCATACCAAGTTTTATTGCCATACGACAAAGCTCGTGGTTTTGCTGGCTTTTAAATGTAAATAATACCACACTCTAGAGTGAAAAGTGACCCCACTTTTCGAAAGCGCCAGGCGTTCCTCGTTGGTTCAGGAATCCTGAAGGGCACCTTTTCTATCATTTTAGGGCCTTGTTTTACCCTGTTACCAGAGTAATATCATTTTTTTTCTTATTCAAAATGATCATCTGTATAATTATAAATAAAATATTTCCGAGATAGGTGTCTAATTGTGTGTTTTTTTAAATTAGGCCTTTTCCCTTATTTCTAAGAAAAATTTGTGGATAGAATTTGCTTAAACATTAGTTTTTTTTCAGTTTTTGAGTTAACAAAAGCAGGGATGCAGTTCTAATTGGATTGAATCATTATGAGGCCTCAAATCAATTGCTGCCACCATGTAACGAAAAGCTATTTAGAGTTTCTATAGGCTTTATTGCGGATTCGTGGTCAATTTGTTTGTCTTATTTATGCTCAGTCTATTTTTACAAACTGACCCCGGTGTCATATATCAATACTGTGATATCCAAGGCACGTGGGGGAGCAGTGACTAATTGCATAACAAAATCACTAATAACAAATCACTAACTGAACATAACAATATTGTTACACCAATTATCGTCAATTATCAATGATAAAAAAAAGCCTGAAAATTTTAAATCTTTTAAGTTTTATATTACCAATTCTTAACTGTAGTCAACCACAAATATTAATCTATCTAATTTGAAATTTAGAGTTCCTATGCTCAACGCTATAAAAAATGACCCCCTTCCAAAAATGAGCAATCTATTTTGTCCACGTCAAATTAAATACAATGATTATTGGTCACAGTTTTGTGTAAAAATGGGTTTTGCAAAGGTATACATAAGTGGAGCTGAGTGTCTTTAGAAAGAAAGTTAACTGCTCTTCGTGAAAGGCTTAAGAATTGTTTAGTGCTGAACAATTAGTCTACCAACTTCTTCTGTTGATGCTGTGAAAAAGAACTTGCATAAATCACACTGGATAGAACAATGACCACAATAATACTCGGTTTATCATGGTTTTGTATTGTTTTAGGTACTAGAAGTGAAACAGGTCAAAGGCAAACCTCAGGAGAGGGGTACGAGGCTGAAGGTGTCAGGTAATAGCTTAATTATTGCTCTTCAGTGTTATTGAAGATGGTTCCTTATTAGTAACTTTTCTTGCAGGGGTTTGAAGGCTCTCGGTGTGCGTGACCTAACCTATAGACTCTCATTCCTGGCATGTAGTGTCCAAGCGACAAACCCCAGGGTAAGATCCTTAATGATGCCCAAACAAAGCTTTACCCACCCTTGCCCTAATTTCTGTGACAGACTGACCACAGCCACACGGTTTTCACACCCATACACAACCAGGATGCATTCACCGACCCTTTGCTAACAGGCCCATGTCCAGAGGCTCATGTGAAGAGATGAGTTTTAATCTGGTTGCCCCTTCGTTGGTAGATACATGGTTAATTTTATGTGTGTATTTGGATAGAAAAAAAGTTTCTAGATGGATCTAGGGACCTAAAGAGCTAAAGATACTGATGTGAACTTAATGGATCTGTGGTCAGTGAATTACTACCCTGGACACCACACTGCGTTTTTCTCTAGACACCCCTCTGACTAAATTACTGCCTGGTTCATAGATTGTTGTATTGTATTTGTATTGTTTTAATTGATTATTCATCTCTCTTACTTGTTTGATGACAGTTTGGAGGCAAAGATCTAGATGGCGATGACATGACAGCAGAGGGTATTAAAAAGCAGATGACACCACAAGAATGGCAAAAGATCTATGAAATGAGCCGAGATAAAAATCTATACCAGAATATCATCAATAGTATCTTCCCAACCATACATGGTAATCACACTGAATGAAAAGACAGGTTAATTGTATTGACTACTTTTTTAGAAAAGCTTTTTGCTAATTTTATTATTATTTTTTTTTGCTTTTTCCTGTTTAGGGAATGATGAAGTCAAGCGTGGGGTGTTGTTAATGTTGTTTGGTGGTGTACCCAAAAAGACGCTTGAGAAGACCAGTCTCCGTGGAGATATCAACATTTGTGTTGTTGGGGATCCAAGTACTGCTAAGAGTCAATTCCTTAAACATGTTGAAGAATTCAGCGCCAGAGCAGTGTACACATCAGGGAAGGCTTCTAGTGCAGCCGGTCTCACAGCAGCTGTTGTCAAAGATGAGGAGTCTTCTGAATTTGTGATAGAAGCAGGAGCCATGATGTTAGCAGATAATGTAAGCTTTTACCATCATCATCGTCATCATCATCATTGATACCTATACCCTGGTCACGCAGAATAACTTCTTACTGTAGTAGAAGTTGTTTTTTTAGAAAACCAGTGTCTGTTTGATTTCCAATCCCACTACTGTTATTTAATACAGGGTGTTTGCTGCATTGATGAGTTTGATAAAATGGATCCACGTGATCAAGTTGCAATCCATGAAGCAATGGAACAACAGACTATCTCTTTGACCAAAGCTGGTGTTAAGGTGAGAATATCTAGTTCACATTCCCAGATTGACAAAAAAGCATCTTTAACATCAAAGATAGTAAAAAAAATAGCAATTTTCAATAAAATATTAAGACAATGACGCTTTTCTGACAGGCTTCATTGAATGCAAGGACATCTGTCTTAGCTGCTGCAAACCCTATTGGTGGAAGATATGACAGGACTAAATCACTAAAGGTATTGCATTATTTTGATCATACTGATGTTGCATTTACTGCCTTTACGTTCATCATTTCTATAATATGATAAATCAAATTTTAATACCATTGTGATTTAATTTATTTTCAGCAAAACCTTAACATGTCGGCTCCAATCATGTCCCGATTTGATCTGTTTTTTATATTGGTTGATGAATGCAATGAGGTATGTGGAAGTTAAAAGCACTCCTGTAGTGTAGTATCAATATTATCTGATATTATATATGTCAATGCCCAAATCATTATACTTTTCAACTACATCTAGGTTGTTGACTATGCTATTGCACGGCGAATAGTTGACCTGCACAGTCGACGAGAGCAGTCTGTTGAAAGGGTTTATGCTGTGGTGAGTTATCCCTTTTCATCCTGATTTAATCATTAAATGTATTTTTCAATTGTTTAGCTTATGCTGAGAGGTCATGTATTTTTTTTTCAGGATGAAGTTCAGAGATATCTTACATTTGCAAGACAATTTAAACCCACTGTAAGTCGAGAATCTTCTATCATTTCATATAGGTGTGTTGTATTGGGTATTATTGGGAACCAAATTGTTGTCATACTCATTAGCAAAATAAAGAAGTCTTGTGGGAAAGCCATCTTGGAAGTGAGCCTTCATTCCCTCTCCTCCCCCAATTACCCAAAATATTACTGTAGAGGCACTTTTTTTGAATCTGTAAATTGAATTTATTTCTTTATAAGCAGGCCTTTGATGCTGATTTTGTGCCAGTTATCCCTCCAGCATTGAATATTGTGTTGTCATTCATCGTATCTCTGTGCAATTTTAGATAACAAAAGAAGCACAGGACTACATGGTTGAGCAGTATAAGCACCTGAGAGAAAGAGATGGCTCAAGTACGATTACACCTTTTTTATATTCACGCTTAAATCGGATTGTACTTTATTATTTTATCTTATCAGGTTTTACTTTGTTTTGTATCTTAAAGGTACAACTAAGTCAGCCTGGAGAATCACAGTTCGGCAGCTAGAGAGTATGATCAGGCTGTCAGAAGCCATGGCAAGACTTTACTGTCAAGACAAGGTTGGACTAATTCTTTGGGATATTATGAGTGTTAGTCAGTCTTTTTCTGTGTAGCTAGCAGTGTTTCTCATTGTTTTGCATTTGAGTGGACCTTGCAGTTGGGCAGGGTGATTCTTTTTAACTCTTCTGGCCAAGGGCCTATTAGATCCACATTTTGTGTCAAGCATGGTATTGAAATTTGCTGATTATTTCAGGTTGAGCCAAAACATGTCAAAGAGGCATACAGACTACTCAACAAGTCGATCATTCGTGTAGAGACCCCTGACATACAGTTTGATGAAGAAGGTGAAGAAGGTTAGTAACAATGTCCTGAAATAGCTTCCTGCTTTTACCTATAACATCCTATAATATTTTGGATTGTGGAAGGCTTTGTAGTTGCTCTGTGGATTGTATGGATAAACTGTCCACCAGTAATATTTGTACAGTATCTTATTCTAAGGTCTCTTTTGCAGATATGGAGACAGATAACAATGAAGAAACTCAACCATCGCAGAACGGAATAAATGGCACTGTGAATGGTAATAATGGTGAAGCGACAACCACAGAGAGTGTTGCTGACCATTCTACCAAGCCCAAGCTGAGACTGACCTTTAAGGAGTACAAAGAGATGGCTAATCTTCTTGTGTTCCACATCCGACGCGAAGAGGAAAAGTCTGAAGATGAGCAGTCAAAAGGTATGCAGAGGTTCAGGTGTACTCATGTATTAAGCTACCACAGGATCTTTTCAAAGATCACAGAAGAGCTTGCCTTCAGTCCAACCCGTCATAATATATCCAAGGAAAGGCTTTCCATAAGAATGGAATGCTTTCAGACCTGCTTTCAACGCTTTTCAAACCTGATGGTAAAGTTATTATAGTGGAGCTCTGATGAGCTGAACCCTTTAGGTCAATTAATTTCATTTTTTTTTCTCTTTGTTCAGGTCTTCGCAGAAGCAGGGTTGTCAACTGGTACCTGGGAGAAATCCAGTCAGAGATAGAAACAGAGGAGGAACTAGCTGAGAAGAAGATGCTTGTTGATAAAGTGCTTGACAGACTTATACACAATGTAAGTTGACCTTTAATGTACTTTTTCAGTTTGTATGCTGATTTAGACAGCATGATCTCGTCGTATACGACTTGCTCCCAACACCTCTACAACTCGAGTTGTAGTTAATGGTGAGTCAGGCTCGACGCCCTTAGAAAGCTTGTCTGTGGAAGTCGTAGGCAGGTCGCATACGACTAAAAAATACTGCCTAAATCAGCCTCGAGAATGCCAGTCGTTTCGTTCATAAATTTAATAAAGGTTTGATTTTAAAAAGACGATAACATACACAACACTGCTCCAGCAACTTGGTAATGATCATTTAGGATGCACAAAGATCAATGAGTTTTTTTACCGTGTAAAGTAGGCTCGAATGTTACAGAAGTCATAAGACGATTTAATCAATTATTAATTTTAATCAATAAAAAACCCTCAGATTGTGAAAAACTCGTGTTATGTAAATTATATACTCGATGTCCGTTGTCTGATTGTTATTCTGCGTTCGAATAGTAAAAAAGGTAACCCTCGATTAGGAGTTATAGCAGTTATTTTCGGCGTCGTCTTCGTATGCACCTTCAGTGTTTTATTGTTTGTTTTTCGTTGTAGGATGGGGTTATCCTTGAATTAAAGAGCTGGAAAGAGTCCGACAAAGAAAAGGAAGGCGAGAAAGACGAGGAGGAGGAGGATCCACTTCTCGTAGTTCACCCGAACTACCTCTTGGAGTAGAGGAAAAAGATTAGATGTGCGTCTAAGGGTTTTCGGCCATTTTGGAATTGCATGAAGTTTGTTGTCATTGTATTAAGTGCTTTGGCTACATCACCATAACAGGATTGTATACCGTGTTTCACTTATGGACGTTGCTTATTATGTCACTCATGCGAAAACACTGGACACTTTCAGATCGAATGCAGGTAGCCCTTTTTGGCTTTTCATACCAAAATTTACACGCGCTGTATGTGTATAGATCAGGCTGTGTTTTGTATAAAGTCATAAGTATAATGTGTGTCATAAGTGTAATGTCTTATTAAAACATATCCAAATAAGGCTTTGAATGCCATATCGTGTTGCTTATCTTTTAATATTTAAGCCGCTCAACAAATAGTGTTTTTAAAACATTATGTATGAGGATTAAACATACTTGTATAAACCGCAGTTTCCCCATTCACCGTAAGATGATTGAAAGTCTCGTTTTCCTCCTTGGATTTCCCAATCACCGTGCTTGGACTTGAAAGTGATACATTTTGCTTAATATATGCAGTAATCTCTCTTGATAATTCATTAGCTGGAACTACGTACCAGCGGAAGTCTTCAGTGATTGAATGTATCAGGGATGTCTAGTTAGGATGTCGAATTATATCTATCTTTTCATTTTTTTATTTTTCCTCTTTCTTTCCGCGTCGTTCCTCAATTTTCTTATCGCTTTGTCCGTTCACCCTGTGAATGCTATCGTCCTCTTGAGCTCCTCTTGTTTGTACTGACGTCTCTTTACTTCCCCCCAAGAATATTTTCGCTGCCATTGCCGCTTTTCCAAGGCGCCGAAAGTTTTTTTTTGCTCTCTGATGATCGTTAGTTGAACTGCTCGAAGCCGTCTGATTTATCCCATGTACGAGATTTGGGTGTAAGTCAGCGCCAGATGCAATTTTCGCTTTATGAGTTGAACTGTCTTTTGTTTTATGTTTTTCTAAGCTCATTGTTAAAAATGTTTGTTCAAACGTGATATCGTTTCCTTTGTTTTCCTTTTGGGAAACACCCGTTTCACGATTCATTTTAACGCCTAACTCGGCCTCGGAGACAGATTTCCTCTCTTATAGATGGCGTAGCTGCACATATATGAATATTCCGTACATTACTGGAAACATCGGTGCGTACCCTTAGGAGTTTTGTCCTCTTTTAACTCGTCCGGGGTAAAATAAGAGCCTGGAGGTGGAAGGGGGATTTTCTTGTCAGTGCTTTTTTGATCCTTCAGATATAGACTCAATCAATTCTTTTACCGTCAGATACAGATTCAATCAATTCTGTTACCGCTTCCTGGAGTTATCCTAGTAACGATATAAACGTCTTGTCGGATCTCCATATGGCCTATGGGTGACGAAACTTTAGACGTGGACATTTCATCGGCAGTGGATAGTGCAGGTTGATTATTGCGTTAGCTTTTTTAGACGTTCCTACTCTACCATCCTTTTTATTTTCTGGACAAACGAAGTTAAACCTTGTACTTCGTTGAAAACGTGATATTAGGTAAGTTCCTCTATGCACTACAATGATTCCAAATGACAACAATATTAATAAAAAACAACAACATGACACGGGCTCCCAAGCAGAGCACGGGCCTTGGGATAAATCAACGAAACTAATTTATAAATATAATAACTTCATTTTTCCTCATCATGCCGATTTTTATTCTACTGATGTTCTCTCATGTCCCTGGGGAGGTGGTTGCCGTTTACCCACGGGCTCGGGTGTGTTTTAACTTTTAGTGCTGCACTTAGTAGACGGTCCTAATGATCCAATAAAGATATTTCTCGAACATTGAAATTCAAAGTAGGGGCGGGTCCACGGCCTTTCGAAAGGGGGGGGGGGGGCACATATGGTAAGGGAAAGTTATGGATTTTCGCTCCCATACATATGCAGCTGATCTTGATCTTGAAATCTAAAAAGACATTTAGAATGTAAGAAATGGCACGAGACTCATTAGATTTACGCTTTCTGTGCTCATAGAATATTAGATGTGCCACAGACTGTTACAAGGAATGTGTACACAGGAAGTCAGCTTACCATCGACAATAACACTGTTGGGTGTGTGTGTATGGGGGGGGGGGGGGGGTTAGGGGGTGTGGATCGACACTGACTGCAAGATACTTTATTTCTATCTTCTATCTCTTTCAATATATGTAATATGCTAAATGCCCCTCCCACCTCCTCCGCGGTTTAGCCAGGTTTTCTTACACTATTTTTCTGTTTTATTCACTGGTTTTCCTTCGTAACGTATAATGACACGTTCCATACGAGTATTAACTCGGTTTTTATGCTTTTTTAAGGACAGTATGTAACACTTGATTTTGGAGCCATTTTGCTATTTGCCGCCAGCTCTCTGTAGTCCTACTGATTAGAACAGCACAAGAGAACTCCTTCCGGCAAAACACCATTCAAGTGCCACAGAAGAAATCCATTACGCTCTTTAACAGTCAATATTGACTGTCTCTATGCCTAGACGACGTGTACGATAGCATGGTGACAAAATTAGAACTCATGTGAGGAAGTCGTCATTTGTCTCACGCGCATCGCAGGACTAAAAATTTTAACTGTTCATCTATTAAGATATAAAAATGGGCGAATTGAAATATGAAATAACGTGACTTTTTACTCTAAAGCCCTCTCATTTGACTTTAAAATATGTTTTGGCAATATGATAGCATAAATAGATATTGTTGTTTACTTCGCGCTTACATAAATAAAATAATAAATTTCATCTAAATTATCGCTCACTTTGGGTGTTGAAATAAATTTACCCCTTAGTGATAGCACATTGAGGGCAGTGAACCAAAGAAAAGTTTATAAGAAAAACAATTTTCAAATGCAGTCTCAGTTGCTCAGGTGCTAACTCTGCTGTAAGGATAGTAGGCATTTGTAAGATTTTTTACACTGTAAAAAAATAGGACAATCAGTCCACCCCCACCTCACAAGAGATTATGCTTCTTACCTCTCTTGCCCCAATCAGTGTTTACATTAAAAAACAAGATTATACATATGTTTTTATTATATACAAAGGTGGTGTCATACATGTCACAACACAGGGCCGAAACAAATTGCAGATATCTGGTACCCCAGTCAACCCTGCGCGCAGGGTCTAGTCAAGAGAGCATAAGATATCTTATGCTCTCTTTGTCTAGTGTAACAGCTAATTTTTGGATTAGACCAACTATGACCACTCTGACCACTTGGCTGGGGGAGGTACCGGTTTTTACTTCTTGGCTGTTACAAACTGAAGACTTTACAAGGTGTTTACGAGATGTGTATAAGATGTGTTTCTCTGTCTGTTTCTCGTTCTATCGGTGTCTCCTTCTATGTGTTCACATATATTTGTTCTTCATTCCACAAGTTTGTTCTAAAAGTGAGGCGGGTCTTCGGTACGCACCCCTTTTTATATGCTAAAGACGGCATGTCCTTTAGGATAACCGACAATGACAGCCATGGAAAACTTTAACTCTGTTTAGATAAGGCTTAAGCCAATGGGCGTCCGAGGAATGAACTACCCCCCCCCCCCCCATGGGTGTGTTGGTTTGTTACCCTTGGGCTACCGTGACTTACGTAATGTTTACATGGTTACTATTGACTACGGTGGTAACACACTACATGCTTGCCGTACAAGTGCGCATGGCAAGATACACACATGAATATAATGACTCACAACATTCTAATCATTTTTGCACTCAAAATCTTAAAACGTACCAAAACCAAATTCTACCGACGGCTAGGTCTGAAGCCTACTTAGGATAAACCTTGTGTGAACTCAGACCTAACTTTTCTAATGTAGTTAACGGATACAGGACCAAAACAAATGCTCAAAACTCTGTTCTCAAGTACCACTTGAAAAGGGACGCGCCACTCCTACTTTTCCATTGGGTCAAGGGTCAACTTCTTATTTTCCCCTATCCCATTTCAGAGGAAGGGTTAAAGTTACTCTGTTGACATAAAATGCTGAAGCAAACAAAACGCTTTTCGTTGATTAAACGAAACATACTTATAACGGTCCCTTAACTTCAGGAAGGTCGGCGTCTAATTAAAGTAAGATATCTAGTTATCGAAGATGACTTCACTACACCCTGTGTGACTTTTTCCTGCGTGACACTAGCTTGGTGGCCGCGCGCCGGAACCGCTTTTGGCGGCATGCAGAGACCGCGGAGATGGCAGCTGGTAGTGCTATAGCCCTGCCACTTTTTGGCTTTTTTTTTTTTTTAAGGCTCCAGAATTTTGTCTTGGTCCAATTTTTAGCACAACCACTTTAAAATGGTCTCCGCGGTCCCTCAAAATAGCAATAAAAACAACTTATTTAGCGCTCACGAATCAGCCACAAGTTTTCTTTGTCAGAAAGGGTCTCATCAGATGCAGCAAGATTCTCTCATGGGGAAATCAATCCAATACATATATCGTGCGCTATCGACAAGCAAAAACTGTAGGCGTGGGCTTCAGACCTTCGTGGTCAGAAATACAAAACTTGTGACACCTGTGATTAAACACCAAAATGAGGCTCAAACGGATATATTTTGGCTAGAATGCTATGAAGTTTTAATTAAATTTTGCGAAATTTTGCTGTCTTGTGTGTTCTATTGCTAACTTTCCCATAATGAGCATCCTCGGGGACCCAGGGCGTCGCGGAGATCGGGCACAACCTCTCTTCGGTGCAAAACCACAGGCCTCCGAAGCATTGTAATTTAACCGCGACGACTTTATGGCACTCTCATGCCTTTTCCCGCGCTTTTTTCCCCGGACATCCCGGTTTTGTTCGAGACAACTTTTAACTTGTCTCCATCCGACCTGTCACCCTCTTGAAATAGAATAAATTGTACCGACGATGTTGACAGCCACTGGCCTGCTTGCATACTCAACAACTTCAGCAACTTGATTCAGGTCATTTCAGGTTTGATTCATTGTACAAGCAGATTAATTTTAACTCAATTTTACGCAATTTTTGAAGCCTAATCTTATCGTCCTGAGTAAGATGTAAAAAAAATATAAAATCAAGATTTCCTAAAATATCAAGTAGTGAATCCATGTGACAAAGCATGCAGATGTTCATGGGTAACGTATAAAATGGCTGTCACCCGGTCTTTGAGAGCCAGCGGCGTAGCCAGGATTTTTAACAGGAGGGGGCCCAAAAGGTCATTTCAAGGCATTTTCTGCTGTATTTAAGATGATGTCTCATACATTTACTGTATTTTTGGCTGCTAGAAGGGGGGGGGGGGGGGCAGGCCCCTTGGGCCACCCCTCTGGCTACGCCCTGAGAGCCATGTACATGTTTACAGGAATATAAACAAGAATGCTACACACCCCAAACCAGGAGTTGTTTTATTCATGCTTAATTGACTATTTATTTGAAAGCCATGAAACAATGCAGTACCAATGATGTGGACTTCTTTGGATAATGTCTCTTAAAAGATTCATGTTTAGAAAAAATACCACAACAAAAATCAATTCTGCTATTTTATTTTGTCATTTTAAATTTTGTTAAATGCTGCAATGTCTACAGACTGGACAAAGTCTTCAAATTTGCAGATTTTTTCCTCGAGGAAGTCAGTGCTGATTTTGTCATCTTCCACCACAACGGTGATTTGGAGTTTCTTGATACCATAGGCTAGGGGGACGAGTTTGGAGGCACCCCAGAGCAGGCCGTCAGCCTGGATTGAGCGTACCAGTTTCTCCATTTCAGCCATATCTACGAAAATAATTAACTTAATCATTTATATGAATAAACAAACTCAAACATGAAGCACCAAAATCAGATATTCAAATACATGTCTAGCTAGTGTTGCATAGACATGCATACAAATTAAGTGACTAAAATTGCTGTGAGATATGTCTGCAGCATGTGTTTGCAAAGCTTTTACGAATTCTCTTACCCCCTCTCTTAGTATGTGATAAAATCATAAACAACACCTTTTTTGTCTAAAAAATGCTCTTAAATCTTCGAAATGTTACTGCAAGATTTGCCCTAAAAAGATCTATCAAATTATGAGACAAATGGCTGTTTCATCAAACTCACCTGTCTCATCATCCCATGGTTTGACATCTAACATAATGTTGGATTTTGCAATAACAGGCTTCTCTGAAATGTCATAAAAAATACACAGGCAGTTATGTCAAGAAAAAAACTTGTTATATCATCCATTAGGGAAGAGCAAGTGAAAGACGGACCAATGCATTGGTCATGATTCAGAACGACTATATCAATCAGACCAGTTATAGTTTTTTTTTTATGGTTAGAGCCTTAACCTTCTATTGATTGCCAAACACATAGTGTAATACTTACTTTTGGCTTTTTTCTCTTCATAAGCCTTCAAGCGTTCTTGCCTGATACGTGCCGCTTCCTTTTCCTCCTCTTCATCCTAAAACAATTAACAGTTAACAGGGCCATCATTGATGATGAAATATCATTTTAAGTTATTCCATCTATATCAAATCACTAATCAAGGCTTGCAATAAATCATGTTAGGACAATTTTTATCCAATCTTGGATTGGATTTTATAAACACAAGCAACAAAGTGTAATAGTTAGACCATCATAAAAGAGCATAAAGATATCAGTGCTATTTCAGCTTAAGTGTTAAATAATGCTCCCCCCTTTACCCTGACTAAGAGTCTAATCTCATTAATGAAACTCACATCTGATCCGAAAAGATCAATCTCATCATCATCATCATTATCATCAGCGGGAGCAGGTTTCTGTTCTGATGCAGCACCAGCAGGTCCGAAGCTCTCAACTGATTTCTTTTCGCCAGGGAAGTTCTGTTTTCCCTCACCATAGGAGACAATGTGGTTATACCAGCGCAGGGCATGGGGTAGGCTGGCAGGTGGGGCTGACTTCAGAGCTTCAAATACAACAGCATCAGCTTGAGAGGGCACATAGCTGAAATAAAACCATCAGTTTAAATACAGTGGTTCCTCTAAACAGCCACCCTTAGAAAAACATCCATAGAGCAAGCTTTCTGAGCAATTCATCACAACAGAAAATGCGATAAAAAATAATATCTTTCAATACATACAAGCCATTTTTGCCATAAAATAAGTTATATTGTGTATGTGAGTTTGCAACCACAAATATCATGTGATTTCTAAGTGCAAGTCTGGAATGAATGTTACATAATAACAGTGTTGTTATAGTAGCTTTTGTGGTTGCGATTACAACCAGACAGGACAGGATCACAAAAAAGGCAGATCCACAACCCCCCCCCCCCCCTTACTGGATTCGCAGCTGCCAAACCTGAGCCAAGAAATAACCATAAAATCGATGTATAATGAATAAAATCAATCTCGAAACAACTCAACTTTTTTGCCTAGTGCACTTCACTCTTAGCCAATAGAAAAATAAAAACTTGAAGAGCGCTACATCAGAAAATCAATTTTCGATAAGCAAACTGTTTCGCAACACCTATACTGAAATCTATAACCCATACATCGCAACAGTAAAATTGCACGTGTACCAAAAAATATACCGTGGAAGAAATTAACATCGCAATGTAAATCACTTAGTAGGCACGCATCGATACCATCACACTCACCCTTCAATGTAACTTCTTTCTGTTAGAAAAGTGTTGAGTGCCGAGAGTCCAGCCTGTGATTTGAGGTCTCCAAAGCCCATTTTAAGAGAAGAAGTCGTACAAAACACCCGGTCGAAGATGGACGAAAATCCAAAAGAGAAAGAAAGTACCCAGAATGCCCCGAGATCAAGTTTAATCCCAGTCCCCATCGACCAAGTAGACCACAGACATACCGTTAAAAAATAAACATGGCGGCTGCCGTTACAACCCGACCACCACAACCGCGGGAAATCGAGAGCTTCTCTGATGTATCTCTAGACAAGAAAGCTCTTCGCGACTTAGTTCTTAAAGCAAATAAGCCATTGGTTTTTCATGGATTCATAAAAGAGTGGTCTTGCAGTATGTGGACCCCGCTATTTTTAGCCTCGGAACTTGGTCAACTAGAGACGCGCTTCCGAATGTGCCAACGGAGAAGCATACCAAAACAGAAACCGCTCATGGAGACAGATTGCTATTATGTCCAAGGGACATTCAAGGATTTCTGCTCCTGGCTTGAATCAGATAACAGCGAATCTGGAAAACTAATTCAATATCCAAGGTATAAAAGACATGACCAGAGGCATGTGTCCCCCTTATAGAGGTACACGACCAGGGAAATGTGTCTCCCTGATAGAGGTACATGACCAGGGGCATGTCTCACCCTGATAGAGGTACACGACTAGGTAAATGTGTCTCCCTGATAGAGGTACATGACCAGGGGCATGTGTCCCCCTTATAGAGGTACACAACCAGGGGCATGTGTCCACTTTATAGAGGTACATGACCAGGGGCATGTGTCCCCCTTATAGAGGTACATGACCAGGGGCATGTGTCCACTTTATAGAGGTACATGACCAGGGGCATGTGTCCCCCTTATAGAGGTACATGACCAGGGGCATGTGTCCACTTTATAGAGGTACATGACCAGGGCATGTGTCCCCCTTATAGAGGTACATAACCAGGGGCATGTGTCCCCCTTATAGAGGTACATGACCAGGGGCATGTGTCCCCCTTATAGAGGTACATGACCAGGGGCATGTGTCCCCCTTATAGAGGTACATGACCAGGGGCATGTGTCCCCCTGATAGAGGTACATGACCAGTTGCATGTGTCCCCCTTATAGAGGTACATGACCAGGGGCATGTGTCCACTTTATAGAGGTACATGACCAGGGGCATGTGTCCACTTTATAGAGGTACACAACCAGGGGCATGTGTCCACTTTATAGAGGTACATGACCAGGGGCATGTGTCCCCCTTATAGAGGTACATGACCAGGGGCATGTGTCCACTTTATAGAGGTACATGACCAGGGGCATGTGTCCCCCTTATAGAGGTACACAACCAGGGGCATGTGTCCACTTTATAGAGGTACATGACCAGGGGCATGTGTCCCCCTTATAGAGGTACATGACCAGGGGCATGTGTCCACTTTATAGAGGTACATGACCAGGGACATGTGTCCCCCTTATAGAGGTACATGACCAGGGGCATGTGTCCACTTTATAGAGGTACACAACCAGAGCATGTGTCCACTTTATAGAGGTACTCAACCAGGGGCATGTGTCCCCCTTATAGAGGTACATGACCAGGGGCATGTGTCCACTTTATAGAGGTATACAACCAGAGCATGTGTCCCCCTTATAGAGGTACATGACCAGGGGCATGTGTCCACTTTATAGAGGTACATGACCAGGGGCATGTGTCCCCCTTATAGAGGTACATGACCAGGGGCATGTGTCCCCCTTATAGAGGTACATGACCAGGGGCATGTGTCCCACTTATAGAGGTACATGACCAGGGGCATGTGTCCACTTTATAGAGGTACATGACCAGGGACATGTGTCCCCCTTATAGAGGTACATGACCAGGGGCATGTGTCCACTTTATAGAGGTACACAACCAGAGCATGTGTCCACTTTATAGAGGTACTCAACCAGGGGCATGTGTCCCCCTTATAGAGGTACATGACCAGGTGCATGTGTCCACTTTATAGAGGTATACAACCAGAGCATGTGTCCCCCTTATAGAGGTACATGACCAGGGGCATGTGTCCACTTTATAGAGGTACATGACCAGGGGCATGTGTCCCCCTTATAGAGGTACATGACCAGGGGCATGTGTCCCCCTTATAGAGGTACATGACCAGGGGCATGTGTCCCCCTTATAGAAGTACATAACCAGGGGCATGTGTCCCCCTTATAGAGGTACATGACCAGGGGCATGTGTCCCCCTTATAGAGGTACATGACCAGGGGCATGTGTCCCCCTTATAGAGGTATATGACCAGGGGCATGTGTCCCCCTTATAGAGGTACACAACCAGGGGCATGTGTCCCCGTTTAGAGATATACAGCGGGACATGTCGCATTCACATCTAGGTAAAGATTTAAAACCTGTATGGACCTGCTTTTTCACTGTTATATTATTTTTCATTAGAAGTCCAACCCCAACTTTTTTTTTTTTTTTTTTCTGTTAAGTTTACATTGTACCTCCTTCCAAGTTTATTGGCATATCTATGCTCTTGTAGGTCTGAATATTGTTGTTATGCAGACTACAAATACATGGCAGAACTTTTTCATGATTTCCCTGATCTCTGTCGAGCTTCTGACTGGAGCAAGTTTGGATTTCCTGGCAGAACTGGAAAGCAATCAACAATATGGGTTGGGAGTGAAGGTGCATTCACACCTTGTCACATGGATACATATGGCAGCAACTTGGTTGCACAAATATTTGGAAGAAAAAAATGGACTCTTTTTGACCCGATGGACACAGATAATCTATACCCTACAAGAATTCCATATGAGGAATCTAGTGTGTTTAGTAAAGTCAACATCACATCACCTGACTACCAAGCATTTCCTCTTTTCCGAAAAGCAACGCCTTACGAGGCAAGTAGAGCACCTATGATTAAGTGACGACCAAGCAGGGTCATAGCCAAAAGCTCTTTTTAGAGGGAGGGGCGGATGGCTGAGGGAGGTTTGCTCAAATAAAAATTAATATAAAATTGAAAATAAATTTGATCACCCTCATGGTGGAATCCGTACCTATGGCCCTACCAACTTACCCTTCGTGCAATGTTCATGCATGTTATAATAAAAAATATTATAATAGTAAAAATAAAGTAAAATCCATGGAAATTTTGAAATACAAAATATATATTTTTTTACCTTTTATAGGGCTTAGAAAATAATTGACTAAGATTAATTACTTATGTTACTAGGTTATTTTAGAGGCAGGTGATGTACTTCTTGTCCCAAAACATTGGTGGCACTTTGTGGAGTGTCTTGATACAACAATAAGTATTAATACCTGGGTAGAGATGGTAAGTGTCAAGGAATTTGCTATGATGTCTTTTTATTCCCCGGTGGAACATTCTTGGTAGTGACCCCAAACCTTTTCCCATTTGGGTGATCTTCATATTATCATTTCAAACTTTATGTCATGTCACACATAATGTACACATAATGTCATAATCATTTCCTTTTCAGTGTTGCCATTAACTATTCACCATAAATCATTGCTCTGACATAAAGCCCCCTCACTCTCTCCTTAAAAAAGAATTAGCTTAATGGAGGGGGTCAACACATCTATAACCAAGCATTTAACAGTTTGAAATGTCGTACCCAGGACGATGATAAGCTTGACCGCGTCAAGGAAGCCATTGCTCGAGTTATTGTAAGTATGGTATCATGACCATAGTTGACATAAAACTCCATGAAAGATTGCAGTACTTTTGTGAAAAGGAGCGCGCGCTTTTTTAACTCGAAAATTGTGTCATTTAGCGTGTGCACGCGAAGTGAAATTATATGCTGAAACATACGCTGCATTTGAATTCTTGAATTAGAAAGCAAGAGGATGACTAAGCTCCATAGCGTTAACAGGTAGTATATTTTATTCTTAGATTTTCTCTCTGAAAGATTCTGATAAAGAGGATGTTGCAAGCTGGCTAAACCCGACAGAGGTAAGAAAATTATTTCTTTTTGTTAAGTGTAATAATAATAGAACAATCAAAAGTAATCAAGCATAGGTATGGATGTAAACTACTTCCTAAATTAAAGATTAAGAAGAGGCGTCGATGTGTTCTGTATTTGCAGATAGCGGGATGGCAAGGCGAGGCATTCCCTGACACCATGCAGCTACTAAAAGACGCTCTCAAGGATGCTCTTTTGCCAGACGTGCCACGTGAGACTTTGAATGTAGATGTTAATGATATCATCAATTGTATCACCTCTCCCAATTTACTAAGCAGCATAGGTGAAAAACTACTAGACAATGTTAGGTCCCGTACGCATCCCTGTATAGAAGATGACTCTTATGATGGGACGTCAACAAGAAAACGCCGCAGAAGTGACGGTGATGTCTGATGTTGGAGATGGACTATTGAGTAGTAAATGCATAAACATTAGCCTGGGTGTTTCCCCTGACCCTTATATGAAATGCTTTGCATATACGTGGTAAATTTCTCACGAATTTTAATGGAAATGACCTTTTTATACAAATACAAAAATGCATTGCTTTGCAAAAAAAAAATAATAGTAAATAAAAAGTTGAGACGTCGTCCTTTCCATGGTGGATAAAATGTTGTGTATTCTGGTACGGTAGACTTTTCGATATTTAAAAGTTGAGGCTTAAATTTTTGGGCGCATATGAGAAATCCGACGAGACAACAAGAATATCTATAGAGTACCCATGTGATGTGGGACCCCCACAGGTATCCCAAGCTCACAGTGTGTGAATATGCTAGGTTGTGACTCTTAGATAGTAAACATGTTACTACCTTAGAGTCACCACAACGCATGGAGTAAAAAATGGGCCGTTCATTCTACTATAAAATAAAGTATTAAAAACTTATACTCATCCAAGTGCCAGCATCAGCAATGAATGGCGTCACGACGCTCGCTACTGATCACAAACCCGGTAAAACAGCGTTTGCATTGCTGGGCCAACATTTTCTGTGTTGTTTGTATACCAAGCTTTGAACGACGAGAAAACCTGGATGGTTACGTCACAAACTTCAAACGTGTACTCACCAATTGTTGCCAATCAATTACGATAAAGAAACATAAAAGAGACGTTTTGAATTATTTTTATTTTTAATTGGTTTTTATTGTCTAAGGAATGGATTCACGATTGAAATATGCGCACTCCAGGGAATCAAACCGTTCCCTAAGAAATTTAAGTTTTGTTTATTTTCCCCATATGAATATAGAATCTTTACAATATATCATTTGCACTTAGCTAACAAAATAATTATAATTAAGAATATTTGTGAATCAATGTTTTGAACTTTTAAAATCCGTCCGTATTATATGAATGATGCGCTTTGCTTTGTTAAATATTATAAGATATATCTTATTTTGTAGCTAGTAAAGAGGCCGCCTTGAAATTAGCCTGGCAACCGTTGAGGAAACACTCGTTCAGCTTGCCAAGCAACAAAACTTCTCGTGTTTTCCGTTCAGTTTAACTTACTATCAAAGATCTATACAATATTTCAAAGATATTTTTCAAGGATATTTAAAAGATAGGCGTATTTGGTTATATTCACATGTACATGTTTGCGCCTTCTAGCATCATTTAGACCCCAGCTGGTAAAACGAGTTTACCTGGTTTTCCTGACATTTCACTCTGAAAATTGCCGCTAAAAATCCTCTCATTTAATGAACAGTTTTGTTATCAGAAGCCAGCAGCGAATTTCTGATAAACCTGTCAGATTCTAGATAGATGGTTTCGTTTTTGCTTTTTAAGTACGAGCATTTATAATGCTGTTAATTAAACCAAAAATATATTAAGACTATAACTAACGCATTTCTTCTTGAACGCTTAGAATTTGAAATATCATATTATGAATAACGCCTCTATTTCAACTCAAGTTTTAAATCCAGTTATTAATTAAAATAATTTTGAACATTGCTTTGTGGATTATTGGTTAGTAGGGTCGTGTGCTTTTGCTCAGTCTTTCTTCCCTCGCCAGAATTCAGCGGTCTGCTGTCTGTAGGTCTTCTCCTCGTCGTCATCCTCGTTGAGCTGTGAGTAGCCAGACAAACTCATCCAAATGGTCTTCTTCCTGTAAATAATAGGAGCGATGAACAGGAATATGACCGTGATGGCCATAACAATCAACGCGAAACGGCTAAAGAACTTGGAGCTCCCGTAGTCTTGAATAAGCATCCCACCTGCGATCTGTCCGAGCCCCCTCCCTAGGCCGTAATACAGACCATGGAGTATACCCTGGAGGGTCGCGCCTATTCGCGGAGGGGTGGCGACATACGAGACAAGGGAACTCCACACCAAGGCCGTGCAAATACCAGACAGGAATTCCATAGGCAGGACCAACCAGGCATTGGAAATGGCGGAGTAATAGAAGAACCTCACAATATACACCAGCAACCCAACGCACAAGACTCTGATATGTCCCAGCTTGCGAAGGAGAAAGACAGACAGGTAGTATAAGGTCATACTGGACAGGCACTGGATTCCCACCAAGGCGCTCAGAAGGGAGGGGGTCGCACCGAGGTTAAGTAGGTGCATGCCAAGGAACGCCTCCGCCGCTCCGAACGCAATCCCCAGGAACAAGGCGACGGCGGCGAAGATTATGTACTCGATGTGCATAAATACCTCTAGCCCCTTTACCAGTGAGCAACGCTCGCCGATATGCTTCTCGGCCTCATCAAACTCGAACTTGGACGAAAGGAAGAGTGCTATTGTCATCAGACTGGCGTAGACGTAGAAGAATGGTCGGTAGATGTCATAGACTTGGTTGGGGCAGATGTCGGTTTGTGTACTGTAGCGGTGTGTGACGATATTGCCAGTTATAAAAGCAGTGACACCCCAGCCTACAGCACCCCATAGCCTGAGTTCACCATAGTCGGTCGGTCGATTCCCGAGGTTTTGAAGTACGGCTACATCGGCAAGGGTGTTGGAGGTAGCACCTAACAGCTCGCCAATAACCACAATGCTCAGCACTACTGCAAATATAACGCGTGATTTCTCAAATGTTTTTCGGTCCACTTTCTGGTACAGATCAAACATCCAGCTCTGCCCCCAAATATCCATGTTGCCATATCCCTTGATTTTAAGCTTGTCTTTTTCTTCTTGTTGCTTATGTTTTTGAATTTCGTGTTTCAGGAGAGAGTTGTTGCCAGTGATGTGGGGAAGAGTGTGATTAGATGAAATGTTGAGCTTGGCATGCACTTCGCTGAGACAGTCCAAAGACACGGGAGGCACAACCGTTACTATTAAACTTGACACAGTCAACGAAAAAACAGCCAGAATCAAAACAGCCTTCACTTTACGGTATTTGTCCGCTAGTGTACCAAGGATTGGCGCACTTATGAACAAGCAAAACGGACGGACGCCGAGAATTATGCCTACCAAATAAGCGGGAAGTTGAACAGAGTGCTTTAGGTACAAGCCGAAATATGGCTGTAGTGATCCTATGGCGGCGAAGTAGAAAAAATAGAACACTTTGTAGATCAACAGAGCTCTATCACCATCAAGACCTGGTCGTAGACGGCTCAACCACAGTTTCTTGCTATCTTCCTTCGTTGTTTTCCCCGTATCTCTGGTGTCTTCCTCGGGGTTAAACAGATCCCCGAAATCGTCATTTTTCGCTTGCTTGAGCGGTAGAGATTCCTTTTCTGACATACCTTCGGCACTTCGTTACTATTGGCGCTTAAATCCTTTTGACCACATCTATTTTGAGCCCGTAATCTTTCACCTTACGCTGATTACTTTAGAGACATCTTGCTCAGGAATTCCCCTTCTTAGGTGAGCGTTTTTCCTTCACAAAACCAAACATGAACAGGGCAACTGGAGATATTAACGAAGGACAAGGAACAGCTGGGTATAAAATTCATACGAACCAAAATTTGCATCGAAGGGAAATGAACCGTCAGTGAGGACGGTCTCCTATTGGCGGAATACCTTAAACATTCTCCGATATCATAATACATCCACATCGGACCTCGCAATTGTCACCCGCGGAGCGTGAAAATACGAGGAAATTTAAATCGTGTAAGAAAAAGCTTCAGTAAAAAAGTTGTGTCTTTCTGTACAATACAATTTGTACAATGATTGGGTGTTTAATAAATTTGCCTCTGTGTAAATACAGCTGATCTCTTTTATAAGTGTTTTGAAACTAATCTTATATCTGTGTTTGATAAGACAGAGAAACCATTAGCATTCATGCGCGTCTCTTGGGAGAAACAGCTTTCAAAAACACTTACAGCTCCATTATTAATCATTTCAAGTAGGCGGAAAAAACATAGAAATCGAGTAGTGATTTTTTTTTATCTGGCCAACATTCAAAGCTTCTGAAAAAATATAATTATATTTCTTTTAATATTGTCTAGTGCTTTTCAATTTACACTAAGGACGCTAAAGATGATAACAAACATAGGAATAAATTATGCAATTTTGTTATGAATTACGGACATCTTTTAGTTTTAATGTCAAACATTCTAGATCTTTTCTTGATTTCTTGCTGCTTTTGGATTATATTTTTCCCTCTTAGTCTAGGTAGCCAGAACTTATTTTATTGTATAACAAAAAAGCTGATAAGCCGATACTTATCTCTGGCTGATTCACCTAGTCTCAAGATATCTTGGCAATTGGCCATTAAAACAGCCTCTGGACTTTGCCAATTGGCCGCTTTCAAAAAAAATATATTTCAACTGATTCTCCATTTGCCACTTGGGAGCGACTCGGGATACCTTTTTTGGTTGCATTGAGCCTTATATTTGACAGCGGTTACTCAATAATACTATGCACATACCAGTATGCGCATTGCTGTGTCATTCAGCCATGTTATAGATTTTTTCAACAAAGTTCTAAAGATTGAAACGTACTTTTCTCGCCAAATCCGATAGAAGCTCAGTATTTCTTCAACAAAAACACGGCTCAATGAAAATGAAAGGAGACGTAGAAATGAAGGAGGAAAAGTCTTCAAAGGAAGAAAGTATTAACGGGAATGGCGAGACTCCAAAAGCAGAACTTTCCGTAGAGGAGAAGGAAAAACTTATCCTTGAAGGTAAGAATGTATTTAAAA